>NW_022318083.1:0-2072 GCF_002776525.5 Piliocolobus tephrosceles
CTTGCCTTTAAAAGTGGGGCATGTAAAATGTTGTTGGCAGTTTAGTAAAGATTAGTTCAGCATGTTTATTCTGATTAGCAACAAGGGCTTCACAAACATTAAGACATGGAATGCCAATAAATCAATTACTCTATAGGAGCAAATCACTTTAGAAGGCGCATTAACTTCCTTGAACCACTAGGCTACCAATTAGTAACAGACTGCCTCTTTGTGCTTATTGGTGACCCACAGGAGATAATGTCACCCCTGAGGTGTTTAATACATTCCCAGGGTGGGATCCAACAAATCGTCATCATTGTTATTTCTTAGAATTATAAAATTGCCCCTTTCCTAGTCCTACACATCAGGGAGCCAGTGCAAAACTAAAGTGTTTGCAAATAAGTAAATTGAAATTACAAAAAGTAATTGGTGGTATTTTTGTAGTTTATTAGTTAAGGTAATGCTAGCTGCTGATAACAAGAATAAGTAAAATGGCTCAGATGCTATGGAAGTCATTTTTCAAAAATCTATGTTCTAAAAGAGCTGCCCCTAATCAACAGGTGGTTGTCTTCTGTGATGGTTAATTTTATGTGTCAACTTGGCTAAACCAAAGTACCCAGATGTTTGGTCAAATACTAGTCTAGACGCTGCTGTAAAGGTATTTGTAAGATGAGATTAATATTTAAATCAGGAGACTTTGAATAAAGCATATTATGCTCCATAACATAAGTGGGCCTCACTCAATTAGTTGAAAGCCTTAAGAGAAAAAAACTGACTTCCCCCAAGAAAGAGGGAATTCTACTGCAGACTGCCCTTGTACTTGAGCTGCAACATCAACTATTTCCTGGGTCTCCAGCCTGCTGGCCTACCTCAGCAAGTTTTGGACTGTCAGCCTCCACAAATGTATGAGCCAGTTTCTTAAAATCAATCAATAAATAAATGAATAAATAGATCTCTTCCAAATACATACATATATGTGTGCATATATAAATATATAGAGAGACATATGTATATATTTGTGTATATATACATCTATATGTATATACATGCACACACATACATGTATACACACACATATCCTATTGGTTCTGTTTCTCTGAAGAACATTAACTAATATAATAGATCTTCCAAGGCATGATTCAGGAACCAAGGCTCCTTCTATCCTGTGGCTCTGTCATCTTCAGTATGTGACTCTCAAGATTTCTATGATTGTCTACCCTGTGACAGAAAGAGAAAGAGCATGGAGGAATGTATACAGAAATTGTTCACAGGCTACCCTGCTCATATTTCATTGACTAGAAGTCACATAACTACTCCTACCTGCAAAGTATGCTGGAAAATGTAGCCTACTTGTATGCTTGGGAAGGAAAACAGGGCATGGATTTTGGTGAGCAACTAACACTGCCTTGCTGGCTACTATCTTTTGAATGAATTTTACCATCCCCACACTGAATTCCATTACCGAATGAGTGCTATCTAAAGATACACAGATCTAATAAATACCAAAGATCACGCTTTAGACAATAGGTTTTCACCCTCAGAAGTGCATCAGTCCCCAGGAGGGTAGTCTGGGTGCCATTTTTTGAGGATCATTCACCACCTTGCCATATGTTGCTAACATTTCTCATCTATCATGCCCAATCTCTTCTCCAAAGACTAAGACAACTTCCTGAAAGAAAAAGATGAGAATGCCCTCACCCTAGTCTGCTCCAAGACAAGGACCTCTCTTTTACCTCGCCATTATATTCACCATTTCTTCCCTGCAATCAACTATAAATTTGATGACATAGAAATAATTCCATCAATATTTTTTGAAAAACAAGAACATAAATGAATGAATGACAAGATTCCTTAAATTAAATAATTGTATATTTAGGATCCAGTTTAAATTCCAGAAATTGTCTACAAATTTGTTATTACTTTATGGAGAAGGAAATTGTATTCTTAAAAAGTCAGTATTTTGTTTAAGGCCATATAACTAATTATCAACAGAGTTCAGAAA
This sequence comes from Piliocolobus tephrosceles, assembly GCF_002776525.5. Lineage (NCBI taxonomy): Eukaryota > Metazoa > Chordata > Mammalia > Primates > Cercopithecidae > Piliocolobus > Piliocolobus tephrosceles. The sequence goes on from NW_022318083.1 coordinate 1,982, forward strand.
AGAAAGTTTTCCAATTCCCAGCCCACTGGGTATAGTTTGGAAGCCTTGCCTTTAAAAGTGGGGCATGTAAAATGTTGTTGGCAGTTTAGTA
>NW_022318084.1:0-5402 GCF_002776525.5 Piliocolobus tephrosceles
GCTTCCGGCTTGGCCACCGGTGTCCGTGGTTCAGCCCCGGGGCTTTTGTGTCGGGTCCGGCTTGGCTTTGTGTTCCAGAGTTTTTGCCCTGCTCCGCGGCGCTCCTCCGGGGCGAGCTCGGGCGGGACCGGCGGCTGTGAAGGCTGCGGGGAGCGGGACTTGCAGCTCCTGGTGATGCCAGCGTTCCTGGAAGACTCCTGGGACCTGACGAAGGACAAGTCGAAGAGTGAGTTGGTCGCCATTAAAGTGAGGCTCCCGGCCCGGAGCAGCGCACAGACCAGGACGCACAGCTCCGCCTGCAGCACTGGGCGCTACCTCTACCCGCCCGGGCGCCGACAGCGAGGGCCCCGCCTCCCCCAACTGCGAGGAACTCGCAGCTGCGAGTGCACCCTGGTCCTGGCTTCGGAGCGGGGCCTCCCGCAGCAGGAAAGCCACAAAGAAAACGGATCAACCCAGACCAAAAGATAAAGCTGATCTCGAGGTAATCGCGCTCACTAATGAAGATCTCGTGGACCCGCTTGCGAGGTATGGAGAGAAACCTAGTCCTACTGGAGAACAACCAGGAAGCGATGTCAGAAAAAATCCCTTGAAACCCGAAGGAACGGCGACGATCTGTCGCCCAGGCTGGCGTGCAGTGGTGCGATCTCGGCTCACTGCAGCCTCCGCCTCCCAGGTTCAACAGATTCTTGTGCCTTAGCCTCCCGAGTGGCTAGAACCACACGCATGCGCCACGTCACCCGGCTACCTTTTTTCTTTCTTTTTTTTTTTTTGAATTTCGGTAGGGACGGGTTTTCCACGTGTTGTCCAGGCTGGTCTCCAACTCCTGAGCTCAAGGGATCCGCCCATCTCGGCGGATTAACAATTTAATCTTCAGCAAAAAACGGAAGACCGGGCAGGGCGCGGTGGCTCAAGCCTGTAATCCCAGCACTTTGGGAGGCCCAGACGGGCGGATCACGAGGTCAGAGATCGAGACCATCCTGGCTAACACAGTGAAACCTCATCTCTACTAAAAATACAAAAACCTAGCCGGGCGAGGTGGTGGGCGCCTGTAGTCCCAGTTACTCGGGAGGCTGAGGCAGGAGAATGGCGTAAACCCTAGAGGCGGAGCTTGCAGTGAGCTGAGATCCGGCCACTGCACCCCAACCTGGGGGAAAAGGGCGAGACCCCGTCCCAAAAAAAAAAAAAAAAAAAATGGAAGACCGAATTTAAATAAAGATTCTAGTAGATACTGTGACAATGAAGAAGACTAAAGTAGAGATCAAGCTTGAGAAGAGAGAACCACTAAAGGGCAGAGCAAAGACTCCAGTAACACTGAAGCAAAGAAGACTTGAGACACAGCTATTCTCACGCCGGAATAACTGAGGCTGAACGCACAAGTGGAGCTTCAGAAGGCGGAGCTCTGCAGGCCTGGAGTAGGGACTTGGAGCAGGGTCTCTACCAGAGACCTGAGGAGAAGGCCAAGGAAGAGGGTGGAAACCAGAACATTTTCGAATAGACTATGTAGTAATTTCACAGAGTGCTCCCACAGCTGAAAATCTAGTGGCTTCAGGACACAAAGCCTTAGTTGTCAGTAGGTGACTGGAAATTTCAAGCATGTAGCTCCTATTCTGCAATTCAGTAAATTTTCAAACATACCCCAAACTCCAAAGAGACCACTGAAAAAAACAAACAAACAAAAAACAAAACAAAACAAAATACAGAAAAGAAGAGTAGAAAGGGATATTCTTAAAGAAACGTTGCCCTGTGAAGCATCTACACCAACAGGAATGGCTGCAGACCAGTCAGAGGGGCTACATACAGGCAGGTCATTTGAACTCAGTGAGTTCAGGATGGCAGGATCTTGTTCATCTAAATATGTTCCTAAGTGTGTTCCCTTAGCAGATATCAACTCAGAAAAGACAAAAAAAGAATGAGCCTTTTCCGTATGGACAAAAATTTTGCTGTTTGTTGTTGTGGTAGGTTTTGTTTGTTTGTTTGTTTGTTTGGTCTATGAAGCTATGGAAACCAACCAAGGAAATCCTTTCTCTAATGTTCTTCCTGATGACTCTCGAAACCCAACTGAATGGGATCCATTTGGCACCACCGCGCCCGGCTGGTCTCCTATTTTTAATAAATGTATTGAAAAACACTTGGGTACGCTTGTTGACTTAAAGAACTAAAAAAAAAAGGTGATTTCACCTCAATAAATGTAGTATTCCATGAAAAGCAAACAACATATATATAAATGAACTTCATTAGAGTGTTTTTGAACTCTGGACTAGCAGGAGATCACTTCCTGCCATATGAAAATCTTTTTTAGCTCTGAAACATTTTTGTAGGCTTTTTAAAATTTTTTCAGCCGGGCGCGGTGGCTCAAGCCTGTAATCCCAGCACTTTGGGAGGCTGAGGCGGGCGGATCACGAGGTCAGGAGATCGAGACCATCCTGGCTAACATGGTGAAACCCCATCTCTACTAAAAATACAAAAAACTAGCCGGGGGAGGTGGCGGGCGTCTGTAGTCCCAGCTACTCCGGAGGCTGAGGCAGGAGAATGGCTTAAACCCCGGAGGCGGAGCTTGCAGTGAGCTGAGATCAGGCCACTGCACTCCAGCCCCGGCGACAGAGCAAGACTCCGTCTCAAAAAATAAATAAATAAATAAATAAAATAAAATAAAATAAAATAAAATTTTTTCTTCTCATTGTCCAAACCCGTGCAGGGTTTCTTTAAAATGTGAACATCTGGTTTCATTTTTGAAAAAAGATATATAGGCCGGGCGCGGTGGCTCAAGTCTGTAATCCCAACACTTTGGGAGGCTGAGACGGGCGGATCACGAGGTCAGGAGATCGAGACCATCCTGGCTAACACGGTGAAACCCCGTCTCTACTAAAAAAAAAAAAATACAAAAAACTAGCCGGGCGAGGTGGCAGGCGCCTGTAGTCCCAGCTACTCACGAGGCTGAGGCAGGAGAATGACATAAACCCGTTTACGGAGTTTACGGAGGCGGAGCTTGCAGTGAGCTGAGATCTGGCCACTGCACTCCAGCCTGGGCGACAGAGCGAGACTCTGTCTCAAAAAAAAAAGAAAAAAATATATATACACATATATATGTTTTGTGGAAACAGAAAGGGCAAAACATGGTAATATAGTATGAAGTTACACATTTAAATACTTTGAATACTTACAGAAGAGTGTAAGAATTATCTTCTGCTGAATAAAAACTTTACAGACATGGGAGACAATGAAATTTGGTAAAAGAAAAAGTAACATGGTTGTACTTTTTGTAACTGCTACACAATTTGATGCTGTTTATGAGGAAAAGCACGGGAATAATCTCTTCTGTAACTTTTATTAATAGTAATGTTATTACTGTAGCCCTATCATACTCACTTTTTAAACGACCAGCTTTTTAAAGTATCATGAAAGTCCTACTTCAGTAGGACCCATTTAAATACCGCTGATGTTTAGCAGGGATCTCTTAGTGTAGCATATACATGTTTTAGAGAACTGTTGGCTGGCTGTACATGTGTTTAAAAGCTGTTAGCTACCTATGAGGCTACAGTTGAAAACTACACTTTTTTTAGAAATTGTGAATACTGGTCTTATGTTTCATTTGGATTCCTTATTGCGTCATCTTCTGTTAACAAAAACAAATTTTGCCAATATTTTTGCCTTTTATTTCCCAACACAATTTGATTTAAAAGTACAAAAAGTGTTTGCTTTCAATTGCATCATAAGCAGCGGTTAACACTTAAAGATGGCCGGGTGCAGTGGCTCATGCCTATAATCCCAGCACTTTGAGAGGCCAAAGTGGGCAGATCCCTTGAGCCCAGAAGTTCCAGACCAGGAGTTCTGAATACCTGACAGAACCCTTTGTCTACCAAAATACAAGAAAACTAGCCAGACATGGTGGCACATGACTTTAGTTCCAGCTACTCAGGAGGCTGAGGTGGGAGAACCACCTAAACCCAAGGGCTCAGGCTGCAGTGAGCCATGACTATGCAGCAGCCGCTGTACTCCAGCCTGGGTGATAGAGTGAGACTCTGTCTCAAATAATAATAATAATAACAATAATAATAATAATTAAAGTTGTATCCTTAGAGGTATAAATTCTGTATATGAAGTGGGCATTGTGATTTTGTGTACTCTTGAAATGATTATCTTTGTGATTGATCTTTTTTTAAGCAGCAACTTACCTCATGAATAACTTGGTTACATAAACTAGTAGGTGTGGGGAAAAGAAAGAGATCAGCCTGTTACTGTGTCTATATAGAAGGAAGTAGACATAAGAGACTCCATTTAGTTCTGTATTTGAAATGCTGTTAATCTGTGACCCTACCCCCAACTTTGTCCTTGCAAGAGACATGTTCGAAGGTGATTTAAGGTTAAAAGGATATTGGGCTGTGCAGGATGTGTCTTTGTTAAACAAGTACCTGAAAGAGGCTTGATGGTTAAAAATCCTGCCCGTCCCTGGGCAATGGAACATCTCGGTGTAAAACCCATTGTGTGCCTTGTTTACTGAGTAAGGAGAAACCGCCTTTAGGAATAAGGTGGGGCTTGCTGGAGCAATACTGCTAAAAGGTTTATGGAGATGTTTGCATATGCATCTCAAGGCACAGCATTTTCCTTTAAACTTATTCATGTTACAAGGATTTTTGTTCTTATGTCTTACTGCTGATTTCCTCCCTACAATGATCCTATTTTCTAGCTACTCCCCTATCGTTTAGATGGTAAAGATAATTATCAATAAATACTAAGGGAATTCAGAGGCCGGTGCCAGTGTGGGTCCTCTGAAACAACAGCACCGGTCCCCTGGGTCCCGCTTTTCTTTCTCTATACTTTGTCTCTGTGTATTATTTCCTTTTCTCAAGTCTCTCGTCCCACCTAACGAGAAGCACCCACAGGTGTGGAGGGGCAGGCCACCCCTTCAAGTAGGTGATTCAAATTTGAACAGAATCGAGTAAAACATGAACATTTTAAACTGACTTATTTCAGTTTCAACTTTCCAGTCATTGACCATAAAGCACATTAAAAATGTAAATTAGTCTTTAATATCATCTGAAATAAAAAGATACTTTTTTAAAAAAGGAAGTATCTTTTTTAAAAAAGGAATAAAAATACATCAAATATATATTTAAATATATATTTAGAACAGCACACAATTTTGATTTGAATTAGCCCTATTCTGATGTTTAGCTTTTAGATATTCTGAAGATATTTTCACTGACTTTGCAATTGAGACCAGAAGGACTTGTAGGTCTGGCCCTGCAGAGTGAGTGGAAAAGTCCTGTTGGCCATATTAGGGAACATTTTCTTTTTTTTTTTTTTTTTTTTTGAGACGGAGTCTTGCTCTGTGGCCCGAGCTGGAGTGCAGTGGCCAGATCTCAGCTCACTGCAAGCTCCGCCTCCCGGGTGTTTGGACGAAC
>NW_022318085.1:0-5402 GCF_002776525.5 Piliocolobus tephrosceles
GTTCGTCCAAACACCCGGGAGGCGGAGCTTGCAGTGAGCTGAGATCTGGCCACTGCACTCCAGCTCGGGCCACAGAGCAAGACTCCGTCTCAAAAAAAAAAAAAAAAAAAAAGAAAATGTTCCCTAATATGGCCAACAGGACTTTTCCACTCACTCTGCAGGGCCAGACCTACAAGTCCTTCTGGTCTCAATTGCAAAGTCAGTGAAAATATCTTCAGAATATCTAAAAGCTAAACATCAGAATAGGGCTAATTCAAATCAAAATTGTGTGCTGTTCTAAATATATATTTAAATATATATTTGATGTATTTTTATTCCTTTTTTAAAAAAGATACTTCCTTTTTTAAAAAAGTATCTTTTTATTTCAGATGATATTAAAGACTAATTTACATTTTTAATGTGCTTTATGGTCAATGACTGGAAAGTTGAAACTGAAATAAGTCAGTTTAAAATGTTCATGTTTTACTCGATTCTGTTCAAATTTGAATCACCTACTTGAAGGGGTGGCCTGCCCCTCCACACCTGTGGGTGCTTCTCGTTAGGTGGGACGAGAGACTTGAGAAAAGGAAATAATACACAGAGACAAAGTATAGAGAAAGAAAAGCGGGACCCAGGGGACCGGTGCTGTTGTTTCAGAGGACCCACACTGGCACCGGCCTCTGAATTCCCTTAGTATTTATTGATAATTATCTTTACCATCTAAACGATAGGGGAGTAGCTAGAAAATAGGATCATTGTAGGGAGGAAATCAGCAGTAAGACATAAGAACAAAAATCCTTGTAACATGAATAAGTTTAAAGGAAAATGCTGTGCCTTGAGATGCATATGCAAACATCTCCATAAACCTTTTAGCAGTATTGCTCCAGCAAGCCCCACCTTATTCCTAAAGGCGGTTTCTCCTTACTCAGTAAACAAGGCACACAATGGGTTTTACACCGAGATGTTCCATTGCCCAGGGACGGGCAGGATTTTTAACCATCAAGCCTCTTTCAGGTACTTGTTTAACAAAGACACATCCTGCACAGCCCAATATCCTTTTAACCTTAAATCACCTTCGAACATGTCTCTTGCAAGGACAAAGTTGGGGGTAGGGTCACAGATTAACAGCATTTCAAATACAGAACTAAATGGAGTCTCTTATGTCTACTTCCTTCTATATAGACACAGTAACAGGCTGATCTCTTTCTTTTCCCCACACCTACTAGTTTATGTAACCAAGTTATTCATGAGGTAAGTTGCTGCTTAAAAAAAGATCAATCACAAAGATAATCATTTCAAGAGTACACAAAATCACAATGCCCACTTCATATACAGAATTTATACCTCTAAGGATACAACTTTAATTATTATTATTATTGTTATTATTATTATTATTTGAGACAGAGTCTCACTCTATCACCCAGGCTGGAGTACAGCGGCTGCTGCATAGTCATGGCTCACTGCAGCCTGAGCCCTTGGGTTTAGGTGGTTCTCCCACCTCAGCCTCCTGAGTAGCTGGAACTAAAGTCATGTGCCACCATGTCTGGCTAGTTTTCTTGTATTTTGGTAGACAAAGGGTTCTGTCAGGTATTCAGAACTCCTGGTCTGGAACTTCTGGGCTCAAGGGATCTGCCCACTTTGGCCTCTCAAAGTGCTGGGATTATAGGCATGAGCCACTGCACCCGGCCATCTTTAAGTGTTAACCGCTGCTTATGATGCAATTGAAAGCAAACACTTTTTGTACTTTTAAATCAAATTGTGTTGGGAAATAAAAGGCAAAAATATTGGCAAAATTTGTTTTTGTTAACAGAAGATGACGCAATAAGGAATCCAAATGAAACATAAGACCAGTATTCACAATTTCTAAAAAAAGTGTAGTTTTCAACTGTAGCCTCATAGGTAGCTAACAGCTTTTAAACACATGTACAGCCAGCCAACAGTTCTCTAAAACATGTATATGCTACACTAAGAGATCCCTGCTAAACATCAGCGGTATTTAAATGGGTCCTACTGAAGTAGGACTTTCATGATACTTTAAAAAGCTGGTCGTTTAAAAAGTGAGTATGATAGGGCTACAGTAATAACATTACTATTAATAAAAGTTACAGAAGAGATTATTCCCGTGCTTTTCCTCATAAACAGCATCAAATTGTGTAGCAGTTACAAAAAGTACAACCATGTTACTTTTTCTTTTACCAAATTTCATTGTCTCCCATGTCTGTAAAGTTTTTATTCAGCAGAAGATAATTCTTACACTCTTCTGTAAGTATTCAAAGTATTTAAATGTGTAACTTCATACTATATTACCATGTTTTGCCCTTTCTGTTTCCACAAAACATATATATGTGTATATATATTTTTTTCTTTTTTTTTTGAGACAGAGTCTCGCTCTGTCGCCCAGGCTGGAGTGCAGTGGCCAGATCTCAGCTCACTGCAAGCTCCGCCTCCGTAAACTCCGTAAACGGGTTTATGTCATTCTCCTGCCTCAGCCTCGTGAGTAGCTGGGACTACAGGCGCCTGCCACCTCGCCCGGCTAGTTTTTTGTATTTTTTTTTTTTTAGTAGAGACGGGGTTTCACCGTGTTAGCCAGGATGGTCTCGATCTCCTGACCTCGTGATCCGCCCGTCTCAGCCTCCCAAAGTGTTGGGATTACAGACTTGAGCCACCGCGCCCGGCCTATATATCTTTTTTCAAAAATGAAACCAGATGTTCACATTTTAAAGAAACCCTGCACGGGTTTGGACAATGAGAAGAAAAAATTTTATTTTATTTTATTTTATTTTATTTATTTATTTATTTATTTTTTGAGACGGAGTCTTGCTCTGTCGCCGGGGCTGGAGTGCAGTGGCCTGATCTCAGCTCACTGCAAGCTCCGCCTCCGGGGTTTAAGCCATTCTCCTGCCTCAGCCTCCGGAGTAGCTGGGACTACAGACGCCCGCCACCTCCCCCGGCTAGTTTTTTGTATTTTTAGTAGAGATGGGGTTTCACCATGTTAGCCAGGATGGTCTCGATCTCCTGACCTCGTGATCCGCCCGCCTCAGCCTCCCAAAGTGCTGGGATTACAGGCTTGAGCCACCGCGCCCGGCTGAAAAAATTTTAAAAAGCCTACAAAAATGTTTCAGAGCTAAAAAAGATTTTCATATGGCAGGAAGTGATCTCCTGCTAGTCCAGAGTTCAAAAACACTCTAATGAAGTTCATTTATATATATGTTGTTTGCTTTTCATGGAATACTACATTTATTGAGGTGAAATCACCTTTTTTTTTTAGTTCTTTAAGTCAACAAGCGTACCCAAGTGTTTTTCAATACATTTATTAAAAATAGGAGACCAGCCGGGCGCGGTGGTGCCAAATGGATCCCATTCAGTTGGGTTTCGAGAGTCATCAGGAAGAACATTAGAGAAAGGATTTCCTTGGTTGGTTTCCATAGCTTCATAGACCAAACAAACAAACAAACAAACAAAACCTACCACAACAACAAACAGCAAAATTTTTGTCCATACGGAAAAGGCTCATTCTTTTTTTGTCTTTTCTGAGTTGATATCTGCTAAGGGAACACACTTAGGAACATATTTAGATGAACAAGATCCTGCCATCCTGAACTCACTGAGTTCAAATGACCTGCCTGTATGTAGCCCCTCTGACTGGTCTGCAGCCATTCCTGTTGGTGTAGATGCTTCACAGGGCAACGTTTCTTTAAGAATATCCCTTTCTACTCTTCTTTTCTGTATTTTGTTTTGTTTTGTTTTTTGTTTGTTTGTTTTTTTCAGTGGTCTCTTTGGAGTTTGGGGTATGTTTGAAAATTTACTGAATTGCAGAATAGGAGCTACATGCTTGAAATTTCCAGTCACCTACTGACAACTAAGGCTTTGTGTCCTGAAGCCACTAGATTTTCAGCTGTGGGAGCACTCTGTGAAATTACTACATAGTCTATTCGAAAATGTTCTGGTTTCCACCCTCTTCCTTGGCCTTCTCCTCAGGTCTCTGGTAGAGACCCTGCTCCAAGTCCCTACTCCAGGCCTGCAGAGCTCCGCCTTCTGAAGCTCCACTTGTGCGTTCAGCCTCAGTTATTCCGGCGTGAGAATAGCTGTGTCTCAAGTCTTCTTTGCTTCAGTGTTACTGGAGTCTTTGCTCTGCCCTTTAGTGGTTCTCTCTTCTCAAGCTTGATCTCTACTTTAGTCTTCTTCATTGTCACAGTATCTACTAGAATCTTTATTTAAATTCGGTCTTCCATTTTTTTTTTTTTTTTTTTTGGGACGGGGTCTCGCCCTTTTCCCCCAGGTTGGGGTGCAGTGGCCGGATCTCAGCTCACTGCAAGCTCCGCCTCTAGGGTTTACGCCATTCTCCTGCCTCAGCCTCCCGAGTAACTGGGACTACAGGCGCCCACCACCTCGCCCGGCTAGGTTTTTGTATTTTTAGTAGAGATGAGGTTTCACTGTGTTAGCCAGGATGGTCTCGATCTCTGACCTCGTGATCCGCCCGTCTGGGCCTCCCAAAGTGCTGGGATTACAGGCTTGAGCCACCGCGCCCTGCCCGGTCTTCCGTTTTTTGCTGAAGATTAAATTGTTAATCCGCCGAGATGGGCGGATCCCTTGAGCTCAGGAGTTGGAGACCAGCCTGGACAACACGTGGAAAACCCGTCCCTACCGAAATTCAAAAAAAAAAAAAGAAAGAAAAAAGGTAGCCGGGTGACGTGGCGCATGCGTGTGGTTCTAGCCACTCGGGAGGCTAAGGCACAAGAATCTGTTGAACCTGGGAGGCGGAGGCTGCAGTGAGCCGAGATCGCACCACTGCACGCCAGCCTGGGCGACAGATCGTCGCCGTTCCTTCGGGTTTCAAGGGATTTTTTCTGACATCGCTTCCTGGTTGTTCTCCAGTAGGACTAGGTTTCTCTCCATACCTCGCAAGCGGGTCCACGAGATCTTCATTAGTGAGCGCGATTACCTCGAGATCAGCTTTATCTTTTGGTCTGGGTTGATCCGTTTTCTTTGTGGCTTTCCTGCTGCGGGAGGCCCCGCTCCGAAGCCAGGACCAGGGTGCACTCGCAGCTGCGAGTTCCTCGCAGTTGGGGGAGGCGGGGCCCTCGCTGTCGGCGCCCGGGCGGGTAGAGGTAGCGCCCAGTGCTGCAGGCGGAGCTGTGCGTCCTGGTCTGTGCGCTGCTCCGGGCCGGGAGCCTCACTTTAATGGCGACCAACTCACTCTTCGACTTGTCCTTCGTCAGGTCCCAGGAGTCTTCCAGGAACGCTGGCATCACCAGGAGCTGCAAGTCCCGCTCCCCGCAGCCTTCACAGCCGCCGGTCCCGCCCGAGCTCGCCCCGGAGGAGCGCCGCGGAGCAGGGCAAAAACTCTGGAACACAAAGCCAAGCCGGACCCGACACAAAAGCCCCGGGGCTGAACCACGGACACCGGTGGCCAAGCCGGAAGC
>NW_022318086.1:0-3619 GCF_002776525.5 Piliocolobus tephrosceles
CTCGGCGGCGCTCCTCCGGGGCGGGAGCCGCGAGGCCCGGGAGAGCTCCGGGAGGGGCGGGGTGGGGGGGCCGGCGGCTGCAAAGCCTGCGGGGAGGGGGACTCGCAGCTCCTGGAGTTGCGGGCATTCCTAGAAGACCCCTGGGTCCTGACGAAAGATAAGTTGAAGAGTGAGTTGGTCGCCATTAAAGTGAGCGTCCCGGCCCGAAGCAGCGCAAAGACTAGTTCGCACAGCTGCGCCTGCAGCACTCGGCGCTAGAGCTACCAGCCCGGGCGCCTACAGCGAGGGCCCCGCCTCCCCCAGCTGCGCGGAACTCGAGCTCACCCTGGTCCTGGCTCCGGAGCCGGGCCTCCCGCAGCAGGAAAGCCACGAAGGAAACGGATCAACCCAAACCAAAAAATAAAGCTGATCTCGAGGTAACGACACTCGCTAATGAAGATCTTGTGGACCCCCTTGCGAGGTATGGAGAGAAACCTAGTCCTACTGGAGAACAACCTGGAAGCGATGTGAGAAAAAAAACACTTGAAACCGAAGGAACGAGGACGATCTGTCGCCCAGGCTGGCGTGCAGTGGTGCGATCTCGGCTCACTGCAGCCTCTGCCTCCCTGGTTCAAGAAATTCTCGTGCCTCAGCCTCCCGAGTGGCTAGAAGAACCACAGGCATGCGCCACCTCGCCAGGCTTTTTTTCTTTTCTTTCTTTCTTTCTTTTTTTTTTTTTTTTTTTTTTTTTTTGTATTTTTGGTAGGGACAGGTTTTCCCCGTGTTGTCCAGGCTGGTCTCCAATTGCTGAGCTCAAGGGATCCGCCCACCTCGGCGGATTAACAATTTAATCTTCAGCAGAAAATGCAAAGCAGAATGGAAATAAAGGTTCTGATAGATACCGTGACAATGAAAAGGACTGAAGTAGAGATCAAGCTTGAGAAGAGAGAACCACTAAAGGGCAGAGCAAAGACTCCAGTAACCCTAAAGCAAAGAAGACTTGAGATAGAGCTATTCTCACGCCGGAATAACTGAGGCTGAACGCACAAGTGGAGCGTCAGAAGGTGGAGCTCTGCAGGACTGGAGTAGAGAATCTACCAGAGACTGGAGGAGAAGGCCAAGGAAGAGGGTGGAAACCAGAACATTTTTGCATAGATGGTGCAGTAATTTCAGAGAGCTGCAACTCTAATGACTTCAGGACACAAAACCTTAGTTGTCAGTAGGGTAACTGGAAATTTCAAGCATGCAGCTCCTATTCCGCAACTCACCAAATTCTCAGACATACCCAGAACTCCAAAGAAACTATTGACAAAAAAAAAAAAAAAAGGCAGAGGAAAGAAGAGTAGAAAGGGATATTGATGATATTCTTAAGGAAATGTTGCCCTATGAAGCATCTACACCAAAAGGAATTAGTGCAGACCAGTCAAAGGGGCTACAGGCAGGCCATTAGAACTCAGTGAGTTCACGGTGGCAGAATCTTTTTCATCTAAATATGTTCCTAAGTGTGTTCCCTTAGCAGATATCAACTCAGAAAAGACAAAAAAAAAAAAAAAAAAAAAAAAAAGAATGAGCCTTTTCCGTATGGACAAAAATTTTGCTGTTTGTTATTGTGGTAGGTTTTGTTTGTTTGTTTGTTGGTCTATCAAGCTATAGAAACCAACCACGGAAATCCTTTCTCTAATGTTCTTCCTGATGACTCTAGAAACCCAACTGAATGGAATCCATTTGGCACATTCAACTTGGTCTCCTATTTTTAATAACTGTATTGAAAAACACTTGTGTACACTTGTTGACTTAAATAACTTAAAAAAGGTGATTTCACCTCAATAAATGTAGTATTCCATGAAAAGCAAACAAAATATGTGTAAATGAACTTCATTAGAGTGTTTTTGGACTCTGGACTAGCAGGAGATCACTTGAAGCCATAGGAAAATCTTTTTTAGCTCTATAACTTTTTTGTAGGCTTTTAAAATATTTTTTCTTCTCACTGTGGACAGTGGACATGCTTAAAAACTCATACAGGGTTTTTAAATATGTGGACATCTGGATTTGTTTTTGAAATATATATATATATATGTTTTGTGGAAACAAGAAGAGCAAAACATGGTAATATAGTATGAAGTTACACATTTAAATACTTTGAATACTTACAGAAAAGAGTGTAAGAATTATCTTCTGCTGAATAAAAACTTTACAGACATGGGAGACAATGAAATTTGGTAAAAGAAAAAGTAACATGGTTGTACTTTTTGTAACTGCAACATAATTTGATGGTGTTTATGAGGAAAAGTACAGGAATAATCTCTTCTGTAACTTTTATTAATAGTAATGTTATTACTGTAGCCCTATCATATTCACTTTTTAAACGACTGGCTTTTTAAAGTATCATGAAAGTCCTACTTCAGTAAGACCCATTTAAATACCGTTGATGTTTAGCAGGGATCTTTTAATGTAGCATATACATGTTTTAGAGAACTGTTGGCTGGCTGTACATGTGTTTAAAAGCTGTTAGCTAGCTATGAGGCTACAGTTGAAAGTTACACTTTTTATTAGGAATTGTAAACACTGGTCTTATGTTTCATTTGGATTCCTTATTGCATCATCTTCTGTTAACAAAAACAAATTTTGCCAATATTTTTGCCTTTTATTTCCCAACACAATTTGATTTAAAAGCACAAAAAGTGTTTGCTTTCAATTGCATCATAAGCAGCGGTTAACACTTAAAGATGGCCGGGTGCAGTGGCTCATGCCTATAATCCCAGCACTTTGAGAGGCCAAAGTGGGCAGATCCCTTGAGCCCAGAAGTTCCAGACCAGGAGTTCTGAATACCTGACAGAACCCTTTGTCTACCAAAATACAAGAAAACTAGCCAGACATGGTGGCACATGCCTTTAGTTCCAGCTACTCAGGAGGCTGAGGTGGGAGGACCACCTAAACCCAAGAGCTCAGGCTGCAGTGAGCCATGACTATGCCACAGCCACTGTACTCCAGCCTGGGTGATAGAGTGAGACCCTGTCTCAAATTATAATAATGATGATAATAACAATAATAATAATTAAAGTTGTATACTTAGAAGTATAAACTCTGAATATGAAGTGGGCATTGTGATTTTGTATACTCTTGAAATGATTATCTTTGTGATTGGTTTTTTTTAAGCTGCAACTTACCTCATGAATAACTTGATTACATAAACTAGTAGGTGATTGAAATTTGAACGGAATCGAGTAACACATGAACATTTTAAACTGACTCATTTCAGTTTCAACTTTCTAGTCATTGACCATAAAGCACATTAAAAATGTAAATTAGTCTTCATATCATCTGAAATGAAAAGATACTTTTTTAAAAAAGGAAGGTAAGATATATATTTAGAACAGCACACAATTTTGATTTGAATTAGCCCTATTCTAATGTTTAGCTTTTAGATATTCTGAAGATATTTTCACTGACTTTGCAATTGAGACCAGAAGGACTTGTAGGTCTGGCCCTGCAGAGTGAGTGGAAAAGTCCTGTTGGCCATATTAGGGAACATTTTCGTAGGCTCCAAGGCTTAGGATATGGACATGTGGGGAGCCCATTCTTCTGCTAACCATATTACTTCAATGATGTTTGCTCCCCTAGATTTTCACTGATAGTAAAA
>NW_022318087.1:0-8178 GCF_002776525.5 Piliocolobus tephrosceles
TCTAAGTGTACCTCTAGTTATTAGGGAATAACATTCAATTTCTAAAACCTAACAAATACAGCTTTTAAAGGATTTAAATGCATTCATTTACTTACAGTTATTGAATAGAATTAGCAAATGGGTTGCTCCTGAGAATGAGAGCTCCAGGGACTTAAACTGTAAAATTTTTTCCTCCTTTTATTAACACAGATAATTAGGACCTTTACTTAACTATTGTGAGGCAATTAAGCAACTCAATATGGCCCTGCCAGCCTCACCTCTCCTTTCTTCTGGAGCTCCCTTCGAAGCCGCACGTCCAGCCCGGATCCCAGCACCACGAGCTTCGGCTCGGAGCACTACTTGTGCTCCTCCTCCTCCTACCGCAAGGTGTTTGGGGATGGCTCTCGCCTGTCCACCCACCTCTCGGGGGCCGGCGGCGGGGGCGGCTTCCGCTCGCAGTCGCTGTCCCGCAGCAATGTGGCCTCCTCAGCAGCCTGCTCCTCTGCCTCGTCGTTCGGCCTTGGCCTGGCCTATCGCCGGCCGCCGGCGTCGGATGGGCTGGACCTGAGCCAGGCGGCGGGGGGCACCAACGAGTACAAGATCATCCGCACCAACGAGAAGGAGCAGCTGCAGGGCCTCGACGACCGCTTCACCGTGTTCATCGAGAAGGTGCATCAGCTGGAGACGCAGAACCGCGCGCTGGAGGCCTAGCTGGCCGCGCTGCGACAGCGCCACGCCGATCCGTCGCGCCTCGGCGAGCTCTTCCAGCGCGAGCTGCGCGACCTGCGCGCGCAGCTGGAGGAGGCCAGCTCGGCGCGCGCGCAGGCCCTGCTGGAGCGCGACCGGCTGGCCGAGGAGGTGCAGCGGCTGCGGGCGAGCTGCGAGGAGAGCCGCGGACGCGAAGGCGCCGAGCGCGCCCTGAAGGCGCAGCAGCGCGACGTGGACGGCGCCACGCTGGCCCGCCTGGACCTGGAAAAGAAGGTGGAGTCGCTGCTGGACGAGCTGGCCTTCGTGCGCCAGGTGCACGACGAGGAGGTAGCTGAGCTGCTGGCCACGCTTCAGGCGTCGTCGCAGGCCGCGGGGGCCGAGATGAACGTGGCTGTGGCTAAACCAGATCTGACCTCCGCGTTGAGGGAGATCCGCGCCCAGTATGAGTCCCTGGCCGCTAAGAACCTGCAGTCCGCGGAAGAATGGTACAAGTCCAAGTTCGCCAACCTGAACGAGCAGGCGGCGCGCAGCACCCAGGCCATCCGGACCAGCCGCGAGGAGATCCACCAGTACGGGCGCCAGCTGCAGGCCCGCACCATCGAGATCGAGGGCCTGCGCGGGGCCGAGGAGTCCTTGGAGAGGCAGATCCTGGAGCTGGAGGAACGGCACAGTGCCGAGGTGGCTGGCTACCAGGATAGCATTGGGCAGCTGGAGAATGATCTGAGGAACACCAAGAGTGAGATGGCATGCCACCTTCGGGAATACCAGGACTTGCTCAATGTCAAAATGGCTCTTGACATTGAGATAGCAGCTTACAGGAAACTGCTGGAAGGTGAGGAGACACGTTTTAGCACCAGTGGGTTAAGCATTTTGGGGCTGAATCCACTTCCCAATCCAAGTTATCTGCTCCCACCTAGAATCCTCAGTTCTGCAACCTCCAAAGTCTCATCCACTGGGCTATCACTTAAGAAAGAGGAGGAGGAGGAGGAGGCATCTAAGGTAGCCTCTAAGAAAACCTCCCAGATAGGGGAAAGTTTTGAAGAAATATTAGAGAAGACAGTGATATCTACTAAGAAAACCGAGAAATCAAATATAGAAGAAACCACCATTTCAAGCCAAAAAATATAATTCCATTGCTTCGAAAAAGTTAATGCTTAAGAGGGAATGATATGCATTTGACTTGTTAAACAGCCTATTCCTGAACCATAACACCTGCCACCACTATAAATATCTTCAAGGCTTCAGTCTCATATTTAGTATTGAATACTTACCTTCTATAATAAGAAAACCACTCCTTAGATTGAAGTAAACTGCAGTCCTGGAGCAATCACAGATGAGTTATCTAAGAATACAGCTTTCTGACCTTCAGCTCACTCTTCACAGTGATTGATGATTCAGGTGCAGAGGAAGTACAAACTAAGGTGCTAAATCTGTGATCATCGTCATTTGCTGTGACCTGAAATTAAAACTATTCACACTACCCAGCCATTACCCAGCTAAATAATCTTACTCTAGATACCTAAAACGTAAGATCACTGCCAAAGATAAACTAATGGTCCACACCCAATTCCACTCTGATAGAACTATGTCACAAATAATAGGCGTTTGTTTACTGGACACCTTCCACCTCCCTCAATTGCATATATCCTTTTCTTCCATGTAGGAAAAAAATAGTCTAGTGTAGTATTCTTCCCATTTAAACATATTTCGGTTCTTCTCAAAATAACTTACCCCCATTTGCTCTCTTTGCTCAGTGGGTAAAATTAGATGCATGTTGACCATGTCTATGATTCGTGTAATTACTTATCCCTGACCATTTCATATTCTTTCAATTCTGTAGGTTAAAAAAATGGCAAGGGCCGGGCGCGGTGGCTCAAGCCTGTAATCCCAGCATTTTGGGAGGCCGAGATGGGCGGATCACGAGGTTAAGAGTTTGAGACCATCCTAGCTAACACGGTGAAACCCCGTCTCTACTGAAAAATACAAAAAGCTAGCCGGGCGAGGTGGCTGGCGCCTGTAGTCCCAGCTACTGGGGAGGCTGAGGCAGGAGAATGGCGTAAACCTGGGAGGCGGAGCTTGCAGTTAGCTGAGATCCGGCCACTGCACTCCAGCCCAGGCAACAGAGCAAGACTCCGTCTCAAAAAAAAAAAAAAAAAAAAAAAGGCAGTGATGAATTTTAAGGGTTTCTCCCAACATATAAAATAATGAAAAGAATCCCTAGACTTTAGGCTTTCAGCTTACACAAATCCATTTAATTAGGATAAAAAAACTATTAAGGATGTAGCTTTTCACCTTTCCTTTAGAAGCACAGTAAATAGTTATTCCAAACTGTGATGAAACTGACCTTAGATTTAGTAGTATAAGCTAGAGGAAGTGAGTGTTTCTGTGAGTGGAAAAAGCCAAGGTGTCATTTCCGTGTCAGTTCATTTGTGGTGATATAGAATTAGCTTTTTCATCCCCTTACACTTAGAATCCACGTATTCCCCTTCCCACTAATCTAGGTCCTAAAAAGGCCTCGCTTTCACTCTCCTATGCCTTTTACAAGTGCTAAGTGTAGGATATTTTGTCACCAGAACACAATGCTACCGCCCCAAAGTTTAAAAAAAAAAAAACAACAACCACTTCTGGTCAATCAACACCACCAGCAAATATAAGAAAGAAATCTTTCTCTTTTCTAAAAGACTTCCCCAACACTTACCCCATGGCTGCACAGTTGGTGGGGTCCTGCGGGAGAGGAAGAGACACCCAGACCAGAGAAGGGGTGTGCATGCGCCTACTTGCTTGCTAGAAGTAGATTCTGGACAGTCAGCTCTTCATCTGCCCAACTGTGTAGCATCTGCGTTGCCCAGTCTTTCATGTGCGCCAAGGCTGATGCAGGATTCGTTCTCTGTCCAGCAGTCACTTCTGCCAGAGCTGAAGAGTTGCCCCGTCTCTGTTTCATGTCTCCTTTAAGAGCTCTGGTGATAAGGACATGATGCTTTTACTGAACTTTCTTATCCTGGCACATGCTTCAATAGTTCAAGGAACTTGAAAGATACTTTTCTCTTCTTCCTTACTTTTACCCCATCCCTCTCTTTACTCCTCACACTTACTGTAAGACATTAGTAAAATAAGAAATTAAAAGTCACACGAATCCCAACCAAAAAAAAAAAAAAAAAGCAACTCAATATATTTCACTAAATGAACTGCAGGAATTACATCAGAAATCTGAAAGCTAAAGAAAAAAAGATTATATAACTAAGCTTAAAAAAGTAGTCATCTACATTAAACAAGTAGTCATCTACACTGTTACTTGAAGTTCATGAACATAAGGTAGGGATCGTTACATTTTCTCTTGGAATATGATTTCTGTTGAGATCTAAACCATCATTAACGTTCCACATACAAGGTGACTCTAGGACTGGCCTTGTACTATGAGCAGTGGATAAAGATCTGGTCCTCCCTCTCTATATCAGAGGCTTGGTCGCCTCTACTACCCTCTCATGAGTTCTGTGAAGAGTACAAGAGACGAATGCTTAGTATTTCGTTTTTTTTTCCTAAATAATTCCTCCATAATTTGCATTTTGATGGCATTCCTAGCAACAGTGTTTTAACTATGAAAATAGGTCAGAACATGACTACTGTATACAATTATAGTTTTGAAGTTGTCCTAAAGAAGTATGTGGGGGATTTCTAGGGGGATTTCTAACAAATAGGTCATTCAAAAAAGTGGGGAGTGGGGAGAAATGACGATCAATGATATATGGCTTAACAGATAACACTTGCTGCCTTCTGGTTCTGAGAATGCCGTTAGAAATACTGATATATAAAGGAGAACTACATGAGATGATGAATATGTTAATTTGCTTGACTATAACCACTTCACTGTGTATAAACATATCAAAATATCATGTTGTATTCCTTAAATATATGCAGTAAAATAAATTAAATGAAAATAAGCTAGAGATACTCGTATTTAGTAAACCAGTGTAGAGATTTAAAAAATAAAACCCCTCAAAGACATTTTCAAGCATTTACTTTTACCATGTTTGTACATTTCACTCATTATGTGGGAAAAATTATGCATTTGGCACTGAGGTATCATTCACAGCAACACCTTCTAGGGGAGGATGAGATAGCGGAGCTGGTGACCAAAGAGATCTAAAGCAGCTCCAAAGGCAATTAGCTCCTAACATTGTGAGCAAGCTATTGGAGGTGGGGCCTGCCCATTCTGGCTTCCATACATCCCCTCAGGCTGACTGAGGTGTTATTTTTAGCCATTTGTGAATTATACTTCCCTTTATTCCTGTGTTAATCATTCCCTATTTCACAAGTATATCTTTATGTAGAATGGCAAAACTAGACAGGATATTTTGTCTCCAGGTGCCCTCTTGTGATAATAGCAAAGATCACAATCAAGGAAAGTTAATTTACTGAGTGCCAGAATGTGCCAAGAGTAGCAAGACTTGACCCTTTCAGTTTAAGTTGTAATCATTCAGAAAACAGTAAATTAATATTTATATTTAGGGGAATGCTAACTAGCAAATTTATAACAATATCACTGTCTGAATGATAAAGCTTCAAAATATACTTAGCCGAGAGACTAATTAGTCAGGTTATCAACAATCTGGGGAAGAGACATCAACTGTCCTGGCGTAACATTTGAAAGGTAAATTCATTTAACAATATCATTTCCCAGAATTGTATAATCTAGTTAGCTTTCAGTTCCCAGTAATCTCATAAATCCATCTCACTAAAAATTATGCTTTGGAGGCAAATTAATGAGCTTAAGTTATTTTCCATGATTCTATGTTTTGACTGACTTGTTTAGTTCATTGGACAAGGATTCTCTAACTTGTAATTCTTCAAAATACAGTTGCTTGTGTTTTTTCAATTCTGTTTTATCAAAGTATCCTTGAGTTTTCATTTTGGAGAGTTCGGATTCTAGATTTTTAATTTTCAGTTCCCCCTCATATCGTATGGATGCAATATTATGTGCTGTTTACTGCTCTAACTCTTCTGGAGAGGCTGTTTGTGTCTAAAACATAGTAAAGGGACACAATTTTAAAATAATTATGACCGGAATGATTACTGTATGTTTGTTTACTTTAGTTTTGCGTCAGCAACTCAGAGAGCAGTTTTAAATATGTGAAAAAAGCTGAAATGTAAGATATTTATCATCACTATCAACCAAATTGATAATTTAATCTGAATTATTAAAAAATTGAATCATTCTTATGTGAGTACTCATGTAATCTCATGATTCAAAGACCAACAGAATCAATTTAAAATGTAAACAACTGAACAATGTGACTGGCTTAAGAGCAATTCAAAGGTATGGTCTAATTTCTAAATAACAATTTTTTTCCTCATAATCCTCTTTTGTGCCAACTCTTCTTAATAAGCAAATGGTTTTCTAATGAGAATCATTATTCTGAAAGATCAGTTTGTTGTAATAATGATGGAAATGAAGAAACTGAAACAGAGAAACAGGTGCTAGCTTCCTTCTAGAAATCTACAAAACAAATTGCTCTAAGAGAAATAGAGGACATACATTCAATATACATATCCAAAATATAATCTGCAGTGAAATGAATGAAAGAACATTAAAGATAAATAAACTAATCTTTAAGAATAGATTCAGTTCTTTTCATTTTTTTTATCTCCTGTGTTGCTTGTTCTTTAGTCTCCCTTTTATAATGTTCAAATCGTACACCTTCCACCATATTTCTTTCCATATGACTTTTAAGATTTACTGCTACTTGTTCCAACTTCTTTTTATGCTTCTGAAGTTTCTCACATTTCTTTTGTATTGTTTTCGTAGATAATGAATTCTGTTGAAGAATGTGATTTTACAAAGGTGAGGAGAGAAAGTGGTAGTTTTAAAACACATCTACTAATTGGTTGACATATTTCTCCCATGAATTTCCCCATTGAATACAAGCTGGCCTTCATAACTAGCTTCTAGTGAATATAATGTAATGGAACTATGGTGTCACTTCAAAGGTTAGGTTAGAAAATGTAATACAGCTTCCAGCTGACTTTCTCTCTCTAGAGAAGCTTACCCTTAGAATCCAGCCACCATATACCCTGAGGAAGCCCAAGGCACAGGGTGAATCCTTATGTAGCTGTTCCACTGACTGTCCCAGCTAAAGTCTCAGCCAAAAACCAGTTTCAACTGTCACACAGGTAAATAAACAAGTCCTGATAATTCTAGTCCTCAGCTTCAAGTCACCTTAGCTGTTGCCAACTGGAATAGAAATGAGTTGGCCCCACTGAACCTTGCCTAAAACTGCAGATTCTGAACAAACATTTGAGGTAGTACAGACACAAAGTAAAAGTTATTGTCATTAAAGAAACAATAATAATAAGTACTAAAACATGTAGGATACCTTTGCACCAGCAGGTAGGTAGAGGCTGAAAGAAAAGCTCTAGAGATGAATGAAAATGGAAATCCAAAGGGCTTCGAAGAGACTGTTAGTAGAAGCCTGATGGCCCTTGAGCAGAAACCTTTATTGTCATGAGAAAAGTAGATGATGCATTCAATGTGCTGAAAGAAAATTGTGAGCCTGAATATGATACCCAGCAAAGCTACCTTTGAAAAATGAATGAGAAATAAAGTTTTTCTCAGACAAGCAGACACTGAGGGCATTCATCACCCCAAACCAGCTATAAAGAAATGCTTCTGGGAGTCCTAAACCTGAAAGTGAAAAGGCAATATCTACCATCATAAAAACACAAAAAAGTCTAAAATTCACTGGTAGAACAGATACACAATTGAGAGACAGGAATCCAATATTACCACTACAGAAAACCACTAACTCGTATAGGTAAATAATACAAAGAAAGAAAGGACCAAAGGATATGCAAGACAAACATTAAACAATGAACAAAATGACAACAGCAATAATTCTTCAGCTGTCAATACAACCTTGAGTATAAATGGCTTAAATTGTCCAATTAAAAGATAAAGTTTGGATGAGTGAATCAAAAAACAAGACCTAAGAAACTCACTTCAGGCTGGGTGCAGTGGCTTATACCCGTAACCTCAGCACTCTGGGAGGCTGAAGTGGGCAGATCACTTCAGGTCAGGAGTTCAAGACCAGCCTGGACAACATGGTGAAACCCCATCTCTACTAGAAAAAAAAAAAAAAAAATTAGCTGGGCATGGTGGTGCATGTCTGTAATCCCAGCTATTCAGGAGGCTGAGGTGCAAGAATTGCTTGAACTCGTGAGATGGAGGCTGCAGTGAGCCGAGATCACTCCATTGCACTCCTGCCTGGATGACAGAGTGAGACTGCATCGAAAAGAAAAAGAAGAGAAGAAGAGGGCAGGAGAGAAGAGGAGAGGGACAGGGAGAAGAAGGAAAGAGAAGAGGAGAGGATAAGGGAAGGGAAAAGAAAGAAAGAAAAGAAAGAAAAAAGAAAGAAAGAAAAGAAAGAGAAAGAAAGAAAGAAAGAAAGAAAGAAAGAAAGAAAGAAAGAAAGAAAGAAAGAAAGAAAGAAAGAAAGA
>NW_022318087.1:8188-16820 GCF_002776525.5 Piliocolobus tephrosceles
AGGAAGGAAGGAAGGAAGGAAGGAAGGAAGGAAGGAAGGAAGGAAGGGAGAAAGAGAGAAAAGAAAGAAACTTCACCTGAGTGCCAATGAAAAACTCACATCACCTGTAGAGGCATACCCACACCCCACATACAACACTGAAAGTGAAGGGATGGAAAAAATACTCCATACAAATGGAAAACCTTTGAAAGTATGCAGGAGTAACTGTATCTACATCAGACAAAATGGACTTTAAGTCAAAAAATGTAAAAAGAGAAAAAGAAGGTCATTATATAACGATAAAGAGATCCATTCAGCATAAGAACATAACAGTTATAAATGTATATGCATCCAACACTCGAGCACCCAGATGAATAAGGCAACTATCTTTAGAACTAAAGACAAAGGCACAGCCCAATACTATAATCACTGGATATTTCAACAGCCCACGTTTAGCAGGGGACAGCACATCTAAACAGAAGATCAACAAAGAAACATCAGACATAGTCTCCTCCATAGGCCAAATGAACATAAGAGACATTTAGATAACATTTAATAAAGTTACTAGAAGAAAACCTAGGAGAAATGCTTCAGGACATTGGTCTAGGTAATGATTTTATGGTTATGATTCAAAAGCAGAGCCAAAATCCTCAAAATAGACCATTGAGACTACAGTGAAATAAAAACCAGCCACAAACAAAGGAATCAACCAACAGAGTGAAGAGCCAATCTGTAATTGTACAGTTTCTAAAGTTGTTCTTACTGATGGGTGAAAGTATTCGCAAACAATTCATCTGACTAGGGACTAATATCTGGAACATACAAGGATCTGAAACAAAAATTTTAAAAAGTCCAATTAATGGTTAAACTAAGGATCTGAAGAGATATTTGTCCAAAGAACATGTACAAATCAGTGAAAAAAGTAGATAAAAAATATCAGTGAGATATCTATGAGACTGTGAGAAAAGTGAAAAGCAATGTAAAATTGAGGCATATGTGTTCTGCACAGACTAGACAGGTGCTGAAGCCTACGGTCAATGACAGTCAGAACAGTGAGGGAAAGTTTCATTAAAAAGGGAAAATTGGGTGCCGGGTCTGAACGAATGAGGCTAAACAGAAGCGGAAAACTCAGGGAGGACAGCATGGGTAAGGCAAAGAGATGGTGAAATCAGCCCAATAACTTGAGGATAAAATCCAACAGCAGTGGGAAAATAAACGTATGTCCACACAATAACATTCAACTTGATGAATGGACAACTGGTATGTCCATACAATAGAATATTATTCAACCATAAAAAGAAAGTACTCATGCGTGGTATGACACAAATGAACCTTGAAAACATTCTAAGATGGTTTCGATATGTGTTCCCTCCAAATCTCATGTTGGAATGTAGCTGCCAGTGTTGGAGGTGGGGCCTGATGGGAGGTGTCTGGATCATGGGGGAATGAATGGCTTAACAGCATCCCCTTAGTGATGAGTGAATTTGTGCGAGATCTGGTTGTTTAACTGTGTGTGGCACCTCTCTCTCTCTCTTGCTCCCATTTTTGCCAGGTGATGTGCCTGCTCCCCTTTCCCCTCTACCATGCTTATAAGCTTCCTGGGGCCTCACCAGAAGCTGAACAGATGTTGTGGCCATGAGGGTACAGCCTGCAGTACCATGAGCCAGTTAAACCTCTTGTCTTTATAAATGACCCAGCCTCAGTTATTCCTTTATAGCAGCCATCCCCAACCTTTTTGGCACAAGGGACTGGTTTCATGGAAGACAATTTTTCCTTGGACCAAGGAACAGAGGGATGGTTTCAGGATGTTTCATGCACATTACATTTATTGCACACTTTATTTCTATTATTATTATATTATAATATATAATGAAATAATTATACAATTCACCATAAAGTTGAATCAGTGGGAACCCTGAGCTTCTTCTCCTGCAACTAGAGTGTCCCATCTAGGGGTGACAGGAGACAGTGACAGATCATCAGGCATTAGATTCTCAGATGGGGCATGCAACCTAGATCCCTTGCATGTGGGTAGTTCATGATAGGGTTCATCCTCCTCTGAGAATCTAATGTCACAGCTGATCTGACAGGAGGCAGAGCTCAGGGGATAATGCAAGTGATGGGGAGTGGCTGTAAATACAGAGGAAGTGCTGCTCACCTCCTGCTGTGTGGCCTGGTTCCTAACAGACCATGGACCACTACTGGTCCATGGGCTGGGAGTTGGGAATCCCTGCTTTGTAACACAAAAATGGCCTAACCGTGCAAAGTGAAAGAAGTCAGTCATTAAAAACTGTGTTTTGTATGATGCTATTTGTATGAAATGGTCAGACAGGTATAACCTATGGAGACAAAAAGTAGAGGGTGGTTGCCTAGGACCAGGCAAGGTGGAAAGACATGAGTAGGGGATGCAGTCAGTGACGGTTAAGCGAAACTGAGCTAAGCGGATTTCATTTCAGGGGGAAAAAAATTGTTCTAAAATTAATTGTGGTGATGGTTACACAACTCTGAATATACTGAGACAGTGAATCATATACTTTAAATGGTTGAATGGTATGGTATGTGAATTATAGCTCAATAAAGTTGTTTTAAAAAAGTCCAATGGTGGGATCTAGATAATTTTCTTCTATCTTAATTCTTTTATTAATTCTTAATTTCTCTATTTTTCATGTACATACTATACATGATCTGAATATTTCTATGCTTTTACAATATATTTAAAATAAAATGAACATAAAGAAAATGCCTAACTTTTCAAATAGCTTGTAAATTAACCTAAAATATTAGCATTTTGGCCAACAGGATAATGGTCTTTCTGCATAAGTTATCCTGACATCTGCTAAATAAACATACAATTACCCTATTTCTCATCTTTACTTTTGTGAATGGATACAGATTGTGTCTCCGAATGAATACAGATACTGTTTTGTCTGTATCTCTTTATAAAAGTAAAGACAAGAAATGTGATTTTTTTTTTTTTTTTTTTGACAGAGTCTCACTCTTGTTGCCCAGGCTGGAGTGCAATGGCGCCATCTCGGCTCACCGCAACCTCCGCCTTCCAGGTTCAAGCGATTCTTCTGCCTCAGCCTCCCAAGTAGTTGGGATTACAGGCATGTGCCACCACACTAGGCTAATTTTGTATTTTTAGTAGAGACGGGGTTTCTCCATGTTGGTCAGGCTGGTCTCCAACTCCCGACCTCAGGTGGTCCACCTGCCTCAGCCTCCCAAAGTGCTGGGATTACAGGCATGAGCTACCACTCCCAGCCTAGCCTAGAAATATTATAATTTTCTAGAACATTCTATTGAACGTTGAATTTGGTCTTCGAAAACACTTTGTGTGGTTTAACCAGCTGTAGATTAACCGTTGACATGTTCGATTTCCATTGTACATGACTTCTGATTTGCCCTCATTTCTTCTTTGACTCGTGTACCCTCTTCTAAATGGATGTGACAATGGGATGTAACCTCTAGTGAATCCTCTGACATAGATTGTTTTTAAGGGTATCTGCCAATTCTTGTTGAAGGTATCTTGCAACTACCTGATTTTTTTTCTACTGATTTTATAAATCACCTTATTATGAAATTATGTTAACATTTAACTCTAACATATATACATAACAAATATATCACCAAGTACATTGACTTACCTTCTTTTCTTCATGGTTCACACTCCTGTTTATTACTGAATTCAGTTAAGGACACAGAAGGTGTTACCTTCTTGCCAAATCTCTATGTGTTACTTAAACAACAGATTGACCCCACTATTCATTCATATCCTGATGAATATTCAATGCCTAACAACCTACTGACGTCTCACAAAGCAATGGATATGTAGGAAGGTCTGGTGGTAGTAAATTCTCCACTGTGAAATGTTTTCCCTCTTTTTTATTAGAAACTGAAACCAACCTCAGAGCTCCTCACATAGTCAATTGCCTGCTCAAAAATCTTTGCAACAGATTCCTATTTCAGAATAAAAGGAAAGTTCCAAGGCCTCCACCTTCCTCCCTGACCTCAGCTCCTTCAACTCTGTTCCCCACTACTCACTCCTTTCCTACTATAGGTAAATCCCTGGCACTCCTCACTAGTCTGAAAATAGGGTTCCAATGCTAAACTAGTAAATCACATAGAGCTACAATGATCTTTGTACTGGACAAAATTATATTCAAATGATAGTCATGGAGACTTGAGATTAAAATTATGAACAAATTATTTGTAAAAACTTCAAAGTAAATTATATATAACAGTGAGAAAATTAAATCAAACAAGACTTTGATAACATTCACCACATTTGTCCCAAATGCTGACTTAATGAAAAGTATATGCCTTTAAAGAACTGAGTGGCCATTACAACACATAATTTGAGATGGACGTATTTTCAGATTCAAGTCAAATGGACATGAATCAAAATAAAATTATGCCAAATAAAATACATAAAAATTTACTGATGTAAAAGTATTACGAGATTCAGTCATACACTCCAGTTCACCTGGGAAAATTTGAATTAACTGTCAAAATAACTCACTGAATTGAATCTTAAGTTCAAAAGTCCTCATTGTAGGAGTGATCATTTCCATTCATCTGCTTCATCATGGTCTTCACATAAAGACGTTAAAATTACTCTACCAGCAGTATAAGACTTCTTTATTAATACTAGCCTATATCTATTAACAACTTGTAACAACCTCCTAAAATTTCACAGGTGACACAATGTCTTTACTCAAAGTAAAGCATCTCTCAGGTCTAATTTTTATTTACTGGGAATAAGGTATGTTTCCAGGCTGATACGGAAAATATCTTGACAATCCATCTATCTTTATATTCAACTCCATTCAACATTTAGCTACAACCAGATATTACTTTACATTTTCTTTCAGGAAGTTTGAAAAGTATTTATCTTTCTTGATACTTACGTCTCTTTCTGCTTTCTCATTTCCCTGTTGTTGCAGCCTTTCTTTAGAATGATTGCATTTGTTGATTAATGCCTGATTTTTCTCTTCTAACTTTTCTTTCTCAGCTTGAAGTTTTTTCACAGCAGCAAGGGATTGGTCCTGGATATTAATTATTGTCTTTTCTTGATTGTCAGCTTTGTTGTAAGCATCATCCAGTTGATGGGAAAGCAACATATTTTCACTCTGCATTTGAGAGGCCTCACCTCTAATGGTTCCTGCTTTCCAATGAATTCCTTCAGTTACATTGTTTATTTTGATACATTTGTTGAATTTCCTGGATTTGACACTGTGTTTGGCATAGGTCTCTTCCCACGCATTCTGAAACAAACCTCTTTTCTGCTTTTCTGTAAGAGCATCTCTTGTGTGTTGGAACTTAAGGCTTAGGCTTTCCAAGTTACTTTGAGTTCTAGACAGTTGCTCAGAACGAAGGACATTGTTTGCTTTTAGGTCCGACATATCAAAATTCATTTTCTCCTGTAAATGAAACCATTCATCTCTTGCTCCCTGGACAAGATGTTCCACGTCTCTTTTTGATGTCTCGCTTTGTTCACAATCACGTCTAGCAGCAGCCAGTCTGCAACGGTATGATTCGACTTCTGTCTCCAGGCTTTCCTTCTTTTGTTTTTCACTCTCCAGTTGAGAATGGAGCATTGTATTCTCAGCTGTCAGGACACCAAGTTGTGCAGTATACTCGGATATCATTGCTGTTAGTATTTCCCCATTCCTTTTTATCGTCTTTTGCAGGTCACCAATGTCCTCGAAATATGTCTTTCTGTTTTCCTGGTTCTGTTTTTCTATTGTGTCTATTTCCAGTCTGAGGGTGGCAATTTCGTCCTGCAACATGTGATTTTCATGCAACAGATCTTGTACTTTGTCGTGGCTGTGAGAAATCTAAATGAAACAAAGGAAGCACTCACTAGCTAGCACTCAGTAAAAGGACATGTCTTGGTTTCCTCTGAAATTAAATCATACCCTATACATTCACACAATGAAAGGGTTGCCATCAGTTGATATGCAATGGAATAAAAAGTTGTATCAAAACCTGAAACCTTATTAAACATAAACTCGTCAATGTTCAAAAGTTTATTGAAGACCACAGATTCATGAAAAGAAAAACTAAACCTCTAGAGAACGTTTAAGAATCTCACAATAAGAAAAGATTTTCCCTAAATTACAAAAAATTAAAAGGTATAACATAAAATATTAATAAATTTGAATCCATTAAAAAATTGGGTTTATGCTCTGCTATCTAACCTGTGCACCACCCCATCACAAGAGCCTTAGCTCTGGGTATTTTTGGATAGATGACATTTCCCAAAGTTCTTCAAGTTCATTTTCCTGAGAATATTCTATAGATATTCTATTTTTCTAACATTTAATATTCCATAGGTATTCTACTTTTCTATCATTTTTATAATGTTATAATAGTTACATTTATTGATACATGATCCATCAAGTCATTGTACTAAGCACTTCTATATACTCAATAAACTCATTTACCACAACTCTAAAAAGGAGAGGTTACAAATAGAAGCAAGCTGCAAGATTTTCCCCAGGTCTTCTGATTCTACTTCTAGTGCTCCTCCCCCAAATCACAGATCCTTCTGTGGTATAAATATGTAAATACAAAAGAAGCTTATTTCTCCAAGACGCCAAAGGTAAATAAGATGAAATGTACAGAGCTCTTCTTAGAAAATCATGAGATTACTTGCTGTTGCAATAACTTTTGTTTCCTTCACAATGTTGGAAACAGTATTAAATGTGAAATAGGAGAAAACACTAAACTATCTCACTAGGAACAAAAGTAAGTATACGTTATGGTATCGTATTGTTTCCAAAAGCTTTTTGTACTGAAATAAGATACCACTTGGAGAAAACTGTTACTCTCAAAAGTAAGGAGAATCACATTCAAAATATGGTCTCCGAATTGACTGTACTTTTTTGCAAATAATTAACTTCTCCAATAACAAATCATGGGGATGAAATCACTTCCAAAAATTAGAACATCTATTGTTAGTAGCAAGGGTTTGGAGATAATGGGGAGATCCTCGATTCCTATGGAAAATATTAAAAGCCTCTGCTTAGGATGAGGCCATGATGAGAGTCACTGCTTGACCACTGCACTCAGATGGAGTTGAATTTAAAACATGACTTTATCCAACGGCCAGAAATGCCACCACCACCACCACCCCCAACAATACAGACACACATGTATGGTTTTAAGATATTCTCTATTTGCCAAGATACATATGGTTGGATTTTAAATATATATATACATACAAATATGTATACGCACACATATTTGAGAATGACTGAAAGGAAATACCTGAGAATTCCTTTTCCTTCGAGCCAGTGCTATCTCCTTTTGTTTGCAAAGGTGATTGGTCAGGATTTCATCTTGTAATATTCTGGCATTCTGTTCTCGAGAAAGTTGCCTCTGGGTGTCACTCAGCTCTTGTACAACCTAGAGATACATTAGATTTTTGGTCTAATAAACATTGAAAAGTCTAAAACATTGAGAGCAGAACCTTTAAAAAAAAAAAACAACTCATTAATAAGTAGACTATTAAAACACAAGAACCGGCCGGGCGCGGTGGCTCACGCCTGTAATCCCAGCACTTTGGGAGGCTGAGGTGGGCGAATCATTAGGTCAAGAGTTCGAGACCATCTGGCTAACACGGTGAAACCCCATCTCTTCTAAAAAAAATAAAAATACAAAATACAAAAAATTAGCCGGGCGTGGTGGTGGGTGCCTGTAGTCCCAGCTACTTGGGAGGCTGAGGCAGGGGAATGGCTTGAACCCGGGAGGTGGAGCTTGCAGTGAGCTGAGATGGCACCACCGGACTCCAGCCTGGTAGACAGAGTGAGACTCGATCTCAAAAAACAGACAAACAAAAAAAACACAAGAACCTTTTTCCTTGAAGAATTACACAAGCTTTAATAGTATAAGTAACACCTAAATTCATCAAAGAGCAAAAACAGTTTTTAAATACAAGCAGATACAGTGTGGTAAGGTAAAATTTCTTTGCAAAATATTTAACTAGTTTCAATACAGTTTTAAAGCTATTTAGCCTGTATTTTAACTTAAAAATGCCTAACGGAACATTTATGTTAGTGATCAAACTCAACGTACCCTTCACTCAGGAAACATACTGAGCATCTATTTGATACCAAGGATATAATAAATAACATTAGCTATAAATGTCATCGTTTATTTTTAATTTTTGATTTTTTAAGCCTAAGTAAGATATTAAAACAAAAGGATATTATAAGTAATACTGACGAAGTAAAATTAGAAATGGAAACTTTCTACCAAAGATGATTTTACCTGGTTCAAATTATTTCTTACTGTCCTCAATTCCATATCTCGTGTTCTCAGAGTCAGTTGAAGTTGTTTGTTCTCTTCAACTTCTTTCCTATACCGCTCTTCTTTTCTTCTTAAGTGTCCCCTGATTTTTTCATACAATGTGTTGGCATTTTTTCTCTTCTCTTCTTAAGGCAGATCTGCAGTGAAATATGTTTATCTTAATATTAGTTTCATTAGAAAATAATAAGTTCATTTTGTAATCTGGCTCTGCATATGTTGGTTGCTATCTTAGTAAAATATCTACGCTTGAATGTTTTTCCTTTCTAGTTCTTATATTTCCAATTTCTTACTTCCGTCTCTTCCAAATGATGCATACTTGAAAGGTAAAGAGGAAAGAACA
>NW_022318088.1:0-1904 GCF_002776525.5 Piliocolobus tephrosceles
TCCGGGAGGCGGAGCTTGCAGTGAGCTGAGATCCGGCCACTGCACTCCAGTCCGGGCGACAGAGCAAGACTCCGCCTCAAAAAAAAAAAAAGAAAAGAAAAGAAAAAAAGAAAAAATAAATCACCATTGAATATCGCTCCATTTATTTAGGTCTTTTAAAATGTGTTCATAATTTCCTGTACATCTTTCTTTTTTCTTTTTATGATTATTTATTATTTCAGAGATAGGGTCTTGCTCTGTCACCCAGGCTGGAGTGCAGTGGTGTGATCCTAGCTCACTGCAGCCTCAAACTCCTGGGCTCAAGTGATCCTCCTGCATCTACCTCCCAAAATACTGGCATTACAGCCATGAGCCACCATGCCCTGCCCACATCTTTTATTTTACTTATTTCTGAGTATTTTAAATTTTTTGTTGCTATCATAAATGAGGTCTTTTTACAGAATACATTTTCTCAATAGTATGGGTTGTGCATAGACATACAGTTGGCTTGTGTATATTCATCATTATGTCCAGTCAGTTTGCTAAACTCTCTTTTCTTTCTAATAATTTGTCTTTATATCCTCTTTGGATTTTATTTATTTATTTTTTTGGCAGAAGATCGCTTCATCTGAAATAATGACAGATGTATTTCCACAGTTCTAATCTTTATGCCTTCCATTTCTTTTCTTACTATACTATCCTGACTAGAGCCTCTGGAACAAAGTTCAATAGAGGTGGTAGAAGTGGACTGGCATGCTTTGTTACTGATTGTTAAGAAAAAGCTTCTAGGCCAGGCATGGTGGCTCACATCTGTAATTCCAGCACTTTGGGAGGCCGAGGTGGGCGGATCACCAGAGGTCAGGGGTTTGAGACCAGCCTGGCCAACATGTTGAAACCCCGTCTCTACTAAAAATACAAAAATTAGCCGGGCATGGTGGTGGGTGCCTGTAATCCCAAGTACTTGGGAGGCTGAGGCAGGAGAATTGCTTGAACCTGGGAGGCAGAGGTTACAGTGAGCCGAGATCACGCCACTGCACTCCAGGCTAGGCAACAGAGACTCCATCTCAAAATAAAAAAAATAAAAATAAATAAAAGAGGCTGGGCATGGTGGCTCACGCCTGTAATCCCAGCACTTTGGGAGGCCGAGGCAGGCGGATCATGAGGTCAGGAGATCGAGACCATTCTGGCTAACATGGTGAAACTCCGTCTCTACCGAAAATACAAAAAGCTGGGCATGGTGGCGGGCGCCTGTAGTCCCAGCTACTCGGGAGCCTGAGGCAGGAGAATGGCGTGAACCCGGGAGGTGGAGCTTGCAGTGAGGGGAGATGGCGCCACTGCACTCCAGCCTGGGCAACAGAGTGAGACTCCGTCTCAAAAAATAAATACATAAATAAATAAATAAATAAATAAATAAATAAATAAAAGAAAATATTTCTAACATTTCCCTATTAATACAATTATATATGTATTTTATCAAGTCTAGGAAGTTCCTTTTTATACCCAGCTTATTAAGAGTTTTTGTTATGAATAAGTGTTGAATTTTATCAAATGCTTTTTCTGCACTTAATGCGATGACCAGCGTGTTTCTCCTTTATCCTGCTCCTGTGTTAAAAGACATTTATGGGCCGGGCACAGTGGCTCACATCTGTAATCCCAGCACTTTGGGAGGCCAAGGCAGGCGGATCACAAGGTCAGGAGATCGAGACTATCCTGGCTGACACAGTGAAACCCTGTCTCTACTTAAAATACAAAAAAAATTAGCCGGGCCAACGTGTTGGCGGGTGCCTGTAGTCCCAGCTGCTCAGGAGGCTGAGGCAGGAGAATGGCGTGAACCTGGGAGGCAGAGCTTGCAGTGAGCGGAGATTGCACCACTGCACTCCAGCCTGGGTGACAGAGCAAGACTCTGTTAAAAAAAAAAAAAAAAG
>NW_022318089.1:0-3619 GCF_002776525.5 Piliocolobus tephrosceles
TTTTACTATCAGTGAAAATCTAGGGGAGCAAACATCATTGAAGTAATATGGTTAGCAGAAGAATGGGCTCCCCACATGTCCATATCCTAAGCCTTGGAGCCTACGAAAATGTTCCCTAATATGGCCAACAGGACTTTTCCACTCACTCTGCAGGGCCAGACCTACAAGTCCTTCTGGTCTCAATTGCAAAGTCAGTGAAAATATCTTCAGAATATCTAAAAGCTAAACATTAGAATAGGGCTAATTCAAATCAAAATTGTGTGCTGTTCTAAATATATATCTTACCTTCCTTTTTTAAAAAAGTATCTTTTCATTTCAGATGATATGAAGACTAATTTACATTTTTAATGTGCTTTATGGTCAATGACTAGAAAGTTGAAACTGAAATGAGTCAGTTTAAAATGTTCATGTGTTACTCGATTCCGTTCAAATTTCAATCACCTACTAGTTTATGTAATCAAGTTATTCATGAGGTAAGTTGCAGCTTAAAAAAAACCAATCACAAAGATAATCATTTCAAGAGTATACAAAATCACAATGCCCACTTCATATTCAGAGTTTATACTTCTAAGTATACAACTTTAATTATTATTATTGTTATTATCATCATTATTATAATTTGAGACAGGGTCTCACTCTATCACCCAGGCTGGAGTACAGTGGCTGTGGCATAGTCATGGCTCACTGCAGCCTGAGCTCTTGGGTTTAGGTGGTCCTCCCACCTCAGCCTCCTGAGTAGCTGGAACTAAAGGCATGTGCCACCATGTCTGGCTAGTTTTCTTGTATTTTGGTAGACAAAGGGTTCTGTCAGGTATTCAGAACTCCTGGTCTGGAACTTCTGGGCTCAAGGGATCTGCCCACTTTGGCCTCTCAAAGTGCTGGGATTATAGGCATGAGCCACTGCACCCGGCCATCTTTAAGTGTTAACCGCTGCTTATGATGCAATTGAAAGCAAACACTTTTTGTGCTTTTAAATCAAATTGTGTTGGGAAATAAAAGGCAAAAATATTGGCAAAATTTGTTTTTGTTAACAGAAGATGATGCAATAAGGAATCCAAATGAAACATAAGACCAGTGTTTACAATTCCTAATAAAAAGTGTAACTTTCAACTGTAGCCTCATAGCTAGCTAACAGCTTTTAAACACATGTACAGCCAGCCAACAGTTCTCTAAAACATGTATATGCTACATTAAAAGATCCCTGCTAAACATCAACGGTATTTAAATGGGTCTTACTGAAGTAGGACTTTCATGATACTTTAAAAAGCCAGTCGTTTAAAAAGTGAATATGATAGGGCTACAGTAATAACATTACTATTAATAAAAGTTACAGAAGAGATTATTCCTGTACTTTTCCTCATAAACACCATCAAATTATGTTGCAGTTACAAAAAGTACAACCATGTTACTTTTTCTTTTACCAAATTTCATTGTCTCCCATGTCTGTAAAGTTTTTATTCAGCAGAAGATAATTCTTACACTCTTTTCTGTAAGTATTCAAAGTATTTAAATGTGTAACTTCATACTATATTACCATGTTTTGCTCTTCTTGTTTCCACAAAACATATATATATATATATTTCAAAAACAAATCCAGATGTCCACATATTTAAAAACCCTGTATGAGTTTTTAAGCATGTCCACTGTCCACAGTGAGAAGAAAAAATATTTTAAAAGCCTACAAAAAAGTTATAGAGCTAAAAAAGATTTTCCTATGGCTTCAAGTGATCTCCTGCTAGTCCAGAGTCCAAAAACACTCTAATGAAGTTCATTTACACATATTTTGTTTGCTTTTCATGGAATACTACATTTATTGAGGTGAAATCACCTTTTTTAAGTTATTTAAGTCAACAAGTGTACACAAGTGTTTTTCAATACAGTTATTAAAAATAGGAGACCAAGTTGAATGTGCCAAATGGATTCCATTCAGTTGGGTTTCTAGAGTCATCAGGAAGAACATTAGAGAAAGGATTTCCGTGGTTGGTTTCTATAGCTTGATAGACCAACAAACAAACAAACAAAACCTACCACAATAACAAACAGCAAAATTTTTGTCCATACGGAAAAGGCTCATTCTTTTTTTTTTTTTTTTTTTTTTTTTTGTCTTTTCTGAGTTGATATCTGCTAAGGGAACACACTTAGGAACATATTTAGATGAAAAAGATTCTGCCACCGTGAACTCACTGAGTTCTAATGGCCTGCCTGTAGCCCCTTTGACTGGTCTGCACTAATTCCTTTTGGTGTAGATGCTTCATAGGGCAACATTTCCTTAAGAATATCATCAATATCCCTTTCTACTCTTCTTTCCTCTGCCTTTTTTTTTTTTTTTTGTCAATAGTTTCTTTGGAGTTCTGGGTATGTCTGAGAATTTGGTGAGTTGCGGAATAGGAGCTGCATGCTTGAAATTTCCAGTTACCCTACTGACAACTAAGGTTTTGTGTCCTGAAGTCATTAGAGTTGCAGCTCTCTGAAATTACTGCACCATCTATGCAAAAATGTTCTGGTTTCCACCCTCTTCCTTGGCCTTCTCCTCCAGTCTCTGGTAGATTCTCTACTCCAGTCCTGCAGAGCTCCACCTTCTGACGCTCCACTTGTGCGTTCAGCCTCAGTTATTCCGGCGTGAGAATAGCTCTATCTCAAGTCTTCTTTGCTTTAGGGTTACTGGAGTCTTTGCTCTGCCCTTTAGTGGTTCTCTCTTCTCAAGCTTGATCTCTACTTCAGTCCTTTTCATTGTCACGGTATCTATCAGAACCTTTATTTCCATTCTGCTTTGCATTTTCTGCTGAAGATTAAATTGTTAATCCGCCGAGGTGGGCGGATCCCTTGAGCTCAGCAATTGGAGACCAGCCTGGACAACACGGGGAAAACCTGTCCCTACCAAAAATACAAAAAAAAAAAAAAAAAAAAAAAAAAAGAAAGAAAGAAAGAAAAGAAAAAAAGCCTGGCGAGGTGGCGCATGCCTGTGGTTCTTCTAGCCACTCGGGAGGCTGAGGCACGAGAATTTCTTGAACCAGGGAGGCAGAGGCTGCAGTGAGCCGAGATCGCACCACTGCACGCCAGCCTGGGCGACAGATCGTCCTCGTTCCTTCGGTTTCAAGTGTTTTTTTTCTCACATCGCTTCCAGGTTGTTCTCCAGTAGGACTAGGTTTCTCTCCATACCTCGCAAGGGGGTCCACAAGATCTTCATTAGCGAGTGTCGTTACCTCGAGATCAGCTTTATTTTTTGGTTTGGGTTGATCCGTTTCCTTCGTGGCTTTCCTGCTGCGGGAGGCCCGGCTCCGGAGCCAGGACCAGGGTGAGCTCGAGTTCCGCGCAGCTGGGGGAGGCGGGGCCCTCGCTGTAGGCGCCCGGGCTGGTAGCTCTAGCGCCGAGTGCTGCAGGCGCAGCTGTGCGAACTAGTCTTTGCGCTGCTTCGGGCCGGGACGCTCACTTTAATGGCGACCAACTCACTCTTCAACTTATCTTTCGTCAGGACCCAGGGGTCTTCTAGGAATGCCCGCAACTCCAGGAGCTGCGAGTCCCCCTCCCCGCAGGCTTTGCAGCCGCCGGCCCCCCCACCCCGCCCCTCCCGGAGCTCTCCCGGGCCTCGCGGCTCCCGCCCCGGAGGAGCGCCGCCGAG
>NW_022318090.1:0-1879 GCF_002776525.5 Piliocolobus tephrosceles
TGAAGCCAGGCAGAGATCCACTTCCATTTCCATTGTGTCCATTGTGTGTCGGTAAAGAGGAAACAAATGGGAAACCCCCAGTCCAAATTTCCAAAGAGCACCCCCTTAGGGTGCCTCCTAGCCAATTTAAAAACCTTACAGCTTGAACAAGAACTTAGGAGGAAGCGGTTAATTTTCCTTTCCACTGTGGCGTGATCGACCTCAGCAATTTCTGCCAGCGGCTAGGCAAGTGGTCCGAAATTAATTTACATACAAGGCTTTTGGGCCTTAGGCTCTCGTCCCTATACTCCTTCTCTCCCCGCTCTCCCCACCCCCTCCCTTCCTGCCCAGACTCCTCCTCCTCCCCCCATCCAGACTCCTCCTTCTTCCTCCTTATCTACTAGTAACCACTCGGTCCGTGCCTCCTTCGGGGCCCCCAACTGGCTGTCTTGAGTCCCCTATCTCTGCCCACACCCTCCTACAGTGTTAGCACCTTTGCGAGAGGTGGCTGGGGCGGAGGGGGTAGTCAGAGTACATGTCCCTTTTTCATTGGCCGATCTTTCCAAAATTGAGAAGCGTTTAGGTGATTTCTCAGCTAATCTTACCATATACATAAAGGAATTTAGACACCTTTGTCAGGCCTATGACTTAACTTGGCATGACCTCCAGGTTATCCTAACCTCTACCCTAAACTGACTGAGGTTCTAACCCAGTATACCCGGTTAGATCCGGCCTCCCCAACAGGGGCCACCATTTTGGCGTCTTATTTCATTTCTCAATCAGCTCCTGACATTCATAAAAAACTTCAAAAGGTAGAGGATGGTCCTCAGACACCAATACAAGACCTGGTTAAATTAGCCTTTAAGGTCTATAGCTCCAGAGAGGAGACGGCAAGCTTGCCTTGAACAGAAGGTTCAGCTCCTAGCAGCGGCTTTACAGCCCAGTCGTAACCCCAGACCAGAGAGCACACACCCCTCAGACTCCAAAGCTACAAAAGGAGCCTGCCTGCTATAAGTGCGGCAAGGCAGGACACTATGCCAACAGGTGTCCGCAAGGTCCCCGAGCCCCAACGCAGCCTTGCTATAAGTGCAAGGCATCAGGACATTAGGCCGGTGAATGTCCTAACCCTCGTCCACCAGCAACCCCCTGCCCTGCTTGCCAGCAGGGAGGAAACTGGAAGTCTGATTGCCCCACCCTGAGAACAGGTGCCGCGCCTCTACGTGACCCCCTTTCCCAGGATCCTGGGAGCTCCTTCCAGCTCCTACATCTGGACGATGACAACTGAAGGTGCCGAGACTCGGGGACCCCCATCACCCTCGCCGAGCCGCGGGTAACTCTCCTGGTAGCGGGTAAGACAATTACTTTTTTAATCAACAGCGAGGCTACCTATTCTGTTTTGCCGTCCTTCTCTGGACCTAGCCTTCCATCCAATATCTCTGTAGTAGGAGTAAGTGGAAAGCCATCCACTCCACGAAAAACTCCAATCCTTAATTGCTGCCTGGCCAACAAGTACTTTGCGCACTCATTCCTCATTCCCAACTAAAAAGGGCCCCTACCGAAAGCAATCAGTGGAAATCAGTTTGGCTTTCCCCCACTCGCCTCAAACTTACTAAATTTTCTTAACTATCTCATACTCCCCAACCTTGCCAGGACTATCCTTCTGGGTTTTGTCCATATTCCAACAAATGCTTCCATTCCTCATTCCTATACTAATACTGTGCCTTATTTTATTTTTCATCCATGCGTCCAAATACCAACCATGGGCCCCGACCTTAACGACGCCCCTTAACAGCAGGAAGTAGCCAGACAGACCACGGCGCCCCTTTATCACTATTATCAATAAAAGGTTGGACTGTTTGGACGAACGGAGGCAAGATGGTGCACTTCCGGGTTCTTCTTC
>NW_022318091.1:0-1879 GCF_002776525.5 Piliocolobus tephrosceles
GAAGAAGAACCCGGAAGTGCACCATCTTGCCTCCGTTCGTCCAAACAGTCCAACCTTTTATTGATAATAGTGATAAAGGGGCGCCGTGGTCTGTCTGGCTACTTCCTGCTGTTAAGGGGCGTCGTTAAGGTCGGGGCCCATGGTTGGTATTTGGACGCATGGATGAAAAATAAAATAAGGCACAGTATTAGTATAGGAATGAGGAATGGAAGCATTTGTTGGAATATGGACAAAACCCAGAAGGATAGTCCTGGCAAGGTTGGGGAGTATGAGATAGTTAAGAAAATTTAGTAAGTTTGAGGCGAGTGGGGGAAAGCCAAACTGATTTCCACTGATTGCTTTCGGTAGGGGCCCTTTTTAGTTGGGAATGAGGAATGAGTGCGCAAAGTACTTGTTGGCCAGGCAGCAATTAAGGATTGGAGTTTTTCGTGGAGTGGATGGCTTTCCACTTACTCCTACTACAGAGATATTGGATGGAAGGCTAGGTCCAGAGAAGGACGGCAAAACAGAATAGGTAGCCTCGCTGTTGATTAAAAAAGTAATTGTCTTACCCGCTACCAGGAGAGTTACCCGCGGCTCGGCGAGGGTGATGGGGGTCCCCGAGTCTCGGCACCTTCAGTTGTCATCGTCCAGATGTAGGAGCTGGAAGGAGCTCCCAGGATCCTGGGAAAGGGGGTCACGTAGAGGCGCGGCACCTGTTCTCAGGGTGGGGCAATCAGACTTCCAGTTTCCTCCCTGCTGGCAAGCAGGGCAGGGGGTTGCTGGTGGACGAGGGTTAGGACATTCACCGGCCTAATGTCCTGATGCCTTGCACTTATAGCAAGGCTGCGTTGGGGCTCGGGGACCTTGCGGACACCTGTTGGCATAGTGTCCTGCCTTGCCGCACTTATAGCAGGCAGGCTCCTTTTGTAGCTTTGGAGTCTGAGGGGTGTGTGCTCTCTGGTCTGGGGTTACGACTGGGCTGTAAAGCCGCTGCTAGGAGCTGAACCTTCTGTTCAAGGCAAGCTTGCCGTCTCCTCTCTGGAGCTATAGACCTTAAAGGCTAATTTAACCAGGTCTTGTATTGGTGTCTGAGGACCATCCTCTACCTTTTGAAGTTTTTTATGAATGTCAGGAGCTGATTGAGAAATGAAATAAGACGCCAAAATGGTGGCCCCTGTTGGGGAGGCCGGATCTAACCGGGTATA
The DNA here is from genome assembly GCF_002776525.5 of Piliocolobus tephrosceles. Classification (NCBI taxonomy): domain Eukaryota; kingdom Metazoa; phylum Chordata; class Mammalia; order Primates; family Cercopithecidae; genus Piliocolobus; species Piliocolobus tephrosceles. The sequence continues at coordinate 1,188 of NW_022318091.1, forward strand.
CTGGGTTAGAACCTCAGTCAGTTTAGGGTAGAGGTTAGGATAACCTGGAGGTCATGCCAAGTTAAGTCATAGGCCTGACAAAGGTGTCTAAATTCCTTTATGTATATGGTAAGATTAGCTGAGAAATCACCTAAACGCTTCTCAATTTTGGAAAGATCGGCCAATGAAAAAGGGACATGTACTCTGACTACCCCCTCCGCCCCAGCCACCTCTCGCAAAGGTGCTAACACTGTAGGAGGGTGTGGGCAGAGATAGGGGACTCAAGACAGCCAGTTGGGGGCCCCGAAGGAGGCACGGACCGAGTGGTTACTAGTAGATAAGGAGGAAGAAGGAGGAGTCTGGATGGGGGGAGGAGGAGGAGTCTGGGCAGGAAGGGAGGGGGTGGGGAGAGCGGGGAGAGAAGGAGTATAGGGACGAGAGCCTAAGGCCCAAAAGCCTTGTATGTAAATTAATTTCGGACCACTTGCCTAGCCGCTGGCAGAAATTGCTGAGGTCGATCACGCCACAGTGGAAAGGAAAATTAACCGCTTCCTCCTAAGTTCTTGTTCAAGCTGTAAGGTTTTTAAATTGGCTAGGAGGCACCCTAAGGGGGTGCTCTTTGGAAATTTGGACTGGGGGTTTCCCATTTGTTTCCTCTTTACCGACACACAATGGACACAATGGAAATGGAAGTGGATCTCTGCCTGGCTTCA
>NW_022318092.1:0-3433 GCF_002776525.5 Piliocolobus tephrosceles
GGATCTGCAAACTGATATTTGGGAGCGCCTTGAGGGCTACGGTGGAAAAGAAAGTATAATCAGATAAAAACTGGAAAGAAGCATTCTGAGAAACTGCTTTGTGACGTGTGAATGCAACTGAGAGAGTTACACTTTTCTTTCATTGATCAGTTTGCTATCTCTGTTTTCCTGAAATCTGCAATAGGATATTTCTTAATGCAATGAAGCTAATGGTGACAAAGGGAATATCCTCAGATATAAAGTAGAAAGAAGCTTTCTGAGAAAGTGCTTTGTGATGTCTAAATACCATTCACTGAGTGAAACTGCTGTTTCTTGGAGCCATTTGCTAGCCTTTTTTTTTGTGGAATCTGAGAACTGCTATCTCGGTTCGCTTTGAAGATGATGCAGATAGAGGAAATATCCTCAGATGAAAAGGAGAAAGAAATTTTCTGAGAAATTCTTTCTGATCTGTAATTCATCTCACAGATTTCCACCTTTCTGTTCATGGAGCTGTTTGCTAACTCTGTGCTCATGGAATCTGCAAAGTGACATTTGGGGGCACATTGAGGGTTATGATGAAAAAGGAAATATTCTCACATAAAAAATGGAAAGGAGCATTCTGAGAAACTGCTTTGTGACGTGTGAATGCAACTCACAGAGTTACACTTTTCTTCTCATTTATCAGTTTGCTGACTCTGTTTTCTTGAAATCTGCATTTGGATATTTCTTTTTTTTTTTTTTTTTTTTTGCTTTATTTAAAACCAGTTTATTTATTACCATAGTACAAGTATGATAAAGAGATTTCTCAATTTACAAAAGAATGTATATCTTGATCATGGATTAATTTAACTATGTTCACTAGTATGTAAAATATATTTCCCTGCAGCCATAAAAAGGAATGAGATCATGTCCTTTGCAGGAACATGGATGGAGCCAGAAGCCTTTATCCTCAGCAAACTGACACAGGAACAGAAAACCAAACGCCGCATGTTCTCACTTATAAATGGGAGCTAAACAATGAGAACACGTGGACATGAAGAGGGGAACAACACACACTGGGGATTACTTGAGGGTGTAGGGTGAGAGAAGAGAGAAGATCAAAAAACTATCTATCAGGTACTACACTTGTTACCTGGGTGGTGAAAAAATTATACACCAAACCCCAGAGACACGCAGTTTACGTGTATAACAAACTTGCACATGTATCCCTAAACCTAAAATAATAGTTTTTAAAAGTGTGGTGTATATATCATAATATATACACATAAATAGATACATATATATACACACACGTATATACCATAAAATAGACCCAGGAAGGGGAACAACACACACTGGGGCCTGTAGGGCGGAGGGTCAGGAGAGCGAGAGGGTCAGGAGAGCTAATGGATGCTGGGCTTAATACCATGGTGATGGGTTGATCTGTGTAGCAAACCACCATGGCACACATTTACCTGTGTAACAAACCTGCACATCCTACACATATACCCGGGAGCTTAAAATAAAAGTTGAAGGAAAAAAATAATAAAATATGTTTTTCATCTACACAACTCAGAAGCAATTGAGTTCACCATCAAAATCTTTACAGTTTTCTGTTGCACTACCAAAGAAATATTAGAATTTCGGCAGAGTCTAGACCGGGCACGGTGGCTCACGTTTGTAATCCCAGCACTTTGAGAGACCAAGGCGGGTGGATCACCTGAGGTCAGAAGTTTGAGACCAGCCTGGCCAACATGGTGAAACCACATCTATACTAAAAATACAAAATTAGCTGGGTGTGGTGGCGGGTGCCTGTAATCCCAGCTACCCTGGAGGCTGAGGCAGGAGAATCGCTTGAACCCAGGAGGCAGAGGTTGCAGTGAGCTGAGATTGTGCCATTGTACTCTAGCCTGGGCGACAAGAGCAAGACTCTGTCTCAAAAAAAAAAAAAAAAAAAATGTTTCAGCAGAATCTTAAAAGAAGTTCCCCCTGAACTTGTTGAAATTCATGGATCTCTTCCAACCTGCTTGGTAATTTTAAGAAGATTGCTCTAAGACTCCTACAATATATATATATATTTCTTAGACTTTCTATCTAGAGAGGGAACTCTCTTCAGCTTGAGACCCCTTCAGTGATATTAAAATTTGGGGAAGGGTCTAAAAAGTCTTCATTGGTCTAAAAAGTCTTCCTTCAAAGTTTTTATACCACCAAGCTACCACACTATTTCCATTTCTTAACCACTTAGCTCCTTAGAAGGGTAGTCCCCATTGGTTGTCTCTGCTTCCCCAATGTCTCAGCCTGCTGGTCCCTGGCTTTCTTTCACTACCACCAAGAGCACCCTACTGAAATCACTCTTTCAAATGTCACTGATGATAATTGTCAATCCCATGGCTTCTTTTGGTCCTCAACCTACCTGACCATTCTTGCAGTCAATATAGCTAACCACTTCCTCTTAAAAATTCCCTAGTCTTCCGCAAATCTATGGTCTCCTTGTTCTCCTCCCTTGTTACTTCATAAATTCCTTCACTAGTTCTCTTTCTGCCAGTCCCTTCAATGTAAGTGTTCCCTAGAGTAATGCTACTCAAAGTGTGGTTTTTGGACCAGTGTCAGTCTGCAAACTGTTTGTTTTAGTCCACAAGGAAATAAGTACAGAAATTAAAAGGATAAGTGCTTAGCAGTGTTTATATCGATTTGACATTTCAGGACTATCCAAGTGCATGATATTGGACATTGCTTGTTAAACAGTTCAGGTATTCTTCAACGTGGTTCTTGAGTTGTAGGTGGCATGGTTGTGTCCCTGTCACATACAATGAAGCTTACGGTGACAAAGAAAATATCCTCACATAAAAAGTAGAAAGAAGCTTTCTGAGGAATTGCTTTGAGATGTGTGAATTCAATTCACTGAGTTACACCTGTATTTTATGGAGCCGTTTCCTAGCGCTGATTTTGTGGAATCTGTGAACTGGTATTTCGGATCACTTTGAAGACTATATGGCCAAAGGAAATATCCTCAGATAAAATAGAAAAAGAAGCATTCTGAGAAATTCCTTTCTGATCTGTGAATTAATGTCACAGAATTCCACCTATCTGTTCATGAATACATTTGATAACATTGTTCTCGTGGAATCTGCATAGTGATATTTGGGGGCACCTGGAGGGCTATGGTGGAAATGGAAATACAATAAGATAAAAACGAGAAAGAAGTTTTCTGAGAAACTTCTTTGCGGTCTGTGAATTCATCTCACAATGTTCCACCTTTCTCATGAAGCCGTTTGCTAGCGCTGTCCTTCTGGAATCTGCAAACTGATGTTTGGGAGTGCTCTGAGGGCTATGGTGAAAAAGAAAATATCTTCAGAGAAAAAATGAAAAGAAGCGTTCTGAGAAACTGCATTGTGACATGTGAATGCAACTCAGACAGTTACACTTTCCTTTCATTGATCAGTTTGCTAACTCTGTTTTCTTGAAATCTGCAATG
>NW_022318093.1:0-3433 GCF_002776525.5 Piliocolobus tephrosceles
CATTGCAGATTTCAAGAAAACAGAGTTAGCAAACTGATCAATGAAAGGAAAGTGTAACTGTCTGAGTTGCATTCACATGTCACAATGCAGTTTCTCAGAACGCTTCTTTTCATTTTTTCTCTGAAGATATTTTCTTTTTCACCATAGCCCTCAGAGCACTCCCAAACATCAGTTTGCAGATTCCAGAAGGACAGCGCTAGCAAACGGCTTCATGAGAAAGGTGGAACATTGTGAGATGAATTCACAGACCGCAAAGAAGTTTCTCAGAAAACTTCTTTCTCGTTTTTATCTTATTGTATTTCCATTTCCACCATAGCCCTCCAGGTGCCCCCAAATATCACTATGCAGATTCCACGAGAACAATGTTATCAAATGTATTCATGAACAGATAGGTGGAATTCTGTGACATTAATTCACAGATCAGAAAGGAATTTCTCAGAATGCTTCTTTTTCTATTTTATCTGAGGATATTTCCTTTGGCCATATAGTCTTCAAAGTGATCCGAAATACCAGTTCACAGATTCCACAAAATCAGCGCTAGGAAACGGCTCCATAAAATACAGGTGTAACTCAGTGAATTGAATTCACACATCTCAAAGCAATTCCTCAGAAAGCTTCTTTCTACTTTTTATGTGAGGATATTTTCTTTGTCACCGTAAGCTTCATTGTATGTGACAGGGACACAACCATGCCACCTACAACTCAAGAACCACGTTGAAGAATACCTGAACTGTTTAACAAGCAATGTCCAATATCATGCACTTGGATAGTCCTGAAATGTCAAATCGATATAAACACTGCTAAGCACTTATCCTTTTAATTTCTGTACTTATTTCCTTGTGGACTAAAACAAACAGTTTGCAGACTGACACTGGTCCAAAAACCACACTTTGAGTAGCATTACTCTAGGGAACACTTACATTGAAGGGACTGGCAGAAAGAGAACTAGTGAAGGAATTTATGAAGTAACAAGGGAGGAGAACAAGGAGACCATAGATTTGCGGAAGACTAGGGAATTTTTAAGAGGAAGTGGTTAGCTATATTGACTGCAAGAATGGTCAGGTAGGTTGAGGACCAAAAGAAGCCATGGGATTGACAATTATCATCAGTGACATTTGAAAGAGTGATTTCAGTAGGGTGCTCTTGGTGGTAGTGAAAGAAAGCCAGGGACCAGCAGGCTGAGACATTGGGGAAGCAGAGACAACCAATGGGGACTACCCTTCTAAGGAGCTAAGTGGTTAAGAAATGGAAATAGTGTGGTAGCTTGGTGGTATAAAAACTTTGAAGGAAGACTTTTTAGACCGATGAAGACTTTTTAGACCCTTCCCCAAATTTTAATATCACTGAAGGGGTCTCAAGCTGAAGAGAGTTCCCTCTCTAGATAGAAAGTCTAAGAAATATATATATATATTGTAGGAGTCTTAGAGCAATCTTCTTAAAATTACCAAGCAGGTTGGAAGAGATCCATGAATTTCAACAAGTTCAGGGGGAACTTCTTTTAAGATTCTGCTGAAACATTTTTTTTTTTTTTTTTTTTGAGACAGAGTCTTGCTCTTGTCGCCCAGGCTAGAGTACAATGGCACAATCTCAGCTCACTGCAACCTCTGCCTCCTGGGTTCAAGCGATTCTCCTGCCTCAGCCTCCAGGGTAGCTGGGATTACAGGCACCCGCCACCACACCCAGCTAATTTTGTATTTTTAGTATAGATGTGGTTTCACCATGTTGGCCAGGCTGGTCTCAAACTTCTGACCTCAGGTGATCCACCCGCCTTGGTCTCTCAAAGTGCTGGGATTACAAACGTGAGCCACCGTGCCCGGTCTAGACTCTGCCGAAATTCTAATATTTCTTTGGTAGTGCAACAGAAAACTGTAAAGATTTTGATGGTGAACTCAATTGCTTCTGAGTTGTGTAGATGAAAAACATATTTTATTATTTTTTTCCTTCAACTTTTATTTTAAGCTCCCGGGTATATGTGTAGGATGTGCAGGTTTGTTACACAGGTAAATGTGTGCCATGGTGGTTTGCTACACAGATCAACCCATCACCATGGTATTAAGCCCAGCATCCATTAGCTCTCCTGACCCTCTCGCTCTCCTGACCCTCCGCCCTACAGGCCCCAGTGTGTGTTGTTCCCCTTCCTGGGTCTATTTTATGGTATATACGTGTGTGTATATATATGTATCTATTTATGTGTATATATTATGATATATACACCACACTTTTAAAAACTATTATTTTAGGTTTAGGGATACATGTGCAAGTTTGTTATACACGTAAACTGCGTGTCTCTGAGGTTTGGTGTATAATTTTTTCACCACCCAGGTAACAAGTGTAGTACCTGATAGATAGTTTTTTGATCTTCTCTCTTCTCTCACCCTACACCCTCAAGTAATCCCCAATGTGTGTTGTTCCCCTCTTCATGTCCACGTGTTCTCATTGTTTAGCTCCCATTTATGAGTGAGAACATGCGGCGTTTGGTTTTCTGTTCCTGTGTCAGTTTGCTGAGGATAAAGGCTTCTGGCTCCATCCATGTTCCTGCAAAGGACATGATCTCATTCCTTTTTATGGCTGCAGGGAAATATATTTTACATACTAGTGAACATAGTTAAATTAATCCATGATCAAGATATACATTCTTTTGTAAATTGAGAAATCTCTTTATCATACTTGTACTATGGTAATAAATAAACTGGTTTTAAATAAAGCAAAAAAAAAAAAAAAAAAAAAGAAATATCCAAATGCAGATTTCAAGAAAACAGAGTCAGCAAACTGATAAATGAGAAGAAAAGTGTAACTCTGTGAGTTGCATTCACACGTCACAAAGCAGTTTCTCAGAATGCTCCTTTCCATTTTTTATGTGAGAATATTTCCTTTTTCATCATAACCCTCAATGTGCCCCCAAATGTCACTTTGCAGATTCCATGAGCACAGAGTTAGCAAACAGCTCCATGAACAGAAAGGTGGAAATCTGTGAGATGAATTACAGATCAGAAAGAATTTCTCAGAAAATTTCTTTCTCCTTTTCATCTGAGGATATTTCCTCTATCTGCATCATCTTCAAAGCGAACCGAGATAGCAGTTCTCAGATTCCACAAAAAAAAAGGCTAGCAAATGGCTCCAAGAAACAGCAGTTTCACTCAGTGAATGGTATTTAGACATCACAAAGCACTTTCTCAGAAAGCTTCTTTCTACTTTATATCTGAGGATATTCCCTTTGTCACCATTAGCTTCATTGCATTAAGAAATATCCTATTGCAGATTTCAGGAAAACAGAGATAGCAAACTGATCAATGAAAGAAAAGTGTAACTCTCTCAGTTGCATTCACACGTCACAAAGCAGTTTCTCAGAATGCTTCTTTCCAGTTTTTATCTGATTATACTTTCTTTTCCACCGTAGCCCTCAAGGCGCTCCCAAATATCAGTTTGCAGATCC
>NW_022318094.1:0-1460 GCF_002776525.5 Piliocolobus tephrosceles
CTGAGAAACTTCTTTTTGATCTGTGAATTCATCTCACAGAGTTACACTTTTGTGTTTATGAAGCTGTTTGCTAACACTGTTCTTGCGGGATCTGCAAACTGATATTTGGGAGCGCCTTGAGGGCTATGGTGGAAAAGAAAGTATAATCAGATAAAAACTGGAAAGAACCATTCTGAAAAACTGCTTTGTGACGTGTGAATGCAACTGAGAGAGTTACACGTTTCTTTCATTGATCAGTTTGCTATCTCTGTTTTCTTGAAATCTGCAATAGGATATTTCTTAATGCAATGAAGCTAACGGTGACAAAGGGAATATCCTCAGATAAAAAGTAGAAAGAAGCTTTCTGAGAAAGTGCTTTGTGATGTCTAAATACCATTCACTGAGTGAAACCGCTGTTTCCTGGAGCCATTTGCTAGCCCTTTTTTTTGTGGAATCTGAGAACTGCTATTTCGGTTCGCTTTGGAGATGATACAGATAGAGGAAATATCCTCAGATGAAAAGGAGAAAGAAATTTTCTGAGAAATTCTTTCTGATCTGTAATTCATCTCACAGATTTCTACCTTTCTGTTCATGGAGCTGTTTGCTAACTCTGCGCTCGTGGAATCTGCAAAGTGACATTTGGGGGCGCATTGAGGGTAATGATGAAAAAGGAAATATTCTCAGATAAAAAATGGAAAGAAGAATTCTGAGAAACTGCTTTGTGACGTGTGAATGCAACTCACAGAGTTACACTTTTCATTTATCAGTTTGCTAACTCTGTTTTCTTGAAATCTGCATTTGGATATTTCTTAGTGCAATGAAGCTTATGGTGACAAAGGAAATATCCTCACATAAGAAGTAGAAAGAAGCTTTCTGAGGAACTGCTTTGAGATGTGTGAATTCAATTCACTGAGTTACACCTGTATTTCATGGAGCCGTTTCCTAGCGCTGATTTTGTAATCTGTGAACTGGTATTTCGGATCACTTTGAAGACTATATGGCCAAAGGAAATATCCTCAGATAAAATAGAAAAAGAAGCATTCTGAGAAATTCTTTTCTGATCTGTGAATTAATGTCACAGAATTCCACCTATCTGTTCATGAATCCATTTGATAACATTGTTCTCGTGGAATCTGCATAGTGATATTTGGGGGCACCTGGAGGGCTATGGTGGAAATGGAAATACAATCAGATAAAAACGAGAAAGAAGTTTTCTGAGAATCTTCTTTGTGGTCTGTGAATTCATCTCACAATGTTCCACCTTTCTCATGAAGCCGTTTGCTAACGCTGTCCTTCTGGAAACTGCAAACTGATGTTTGGGAGTGCTTTGAGGGCTATGGTGAAAAAGGAAATATCTTCAGAGAAAAAATGAAAAGATGCGTTCTGAGAAACTGCATTGTGACGTGTGAATGCAACTCAGACAGTTACACTTTTCTTTCATTGATCAGTTTGCTAACTCTGTTTTCTTGAAATCTGCAATG
>NW_022318095.1:0-1460 GCF_002776525.5 Piliocolobus tephrosceles
CATTGCAGATTTCAAGAAAACAGAGTTAGCAAACTGATCAATGAAAGAAAAGTGTAACTGTCTGAGTTGCATTCACACGTCACAATGCAGTTTCTCAGAACGCATCTTTTCATTTTTTCTCTGAAGATATTTCCTTTTTCACCATAGCCCTCAAAGCACTCCCAAACATCAGTTTGCAGTTTCCAGAAGGACAGCGTTAGCAAACGGCTTCATGAGAAAGGTGGAACATTGTGAGATGAATTCACAGACCACAAAGAAGATTCTCAGAAAACTTCTTTCTCGTTTTTATCTGATTGTATTTCCATTTCCACCATAGCCCTCCAGGTGCCCCCAAATATCACTATGCAGATTCCACGAGAACAATGTTATCAAATGGATTCATGAACAGATAGGTGGAATTCTGTGACATTAATTCACAGATCAGAAAAGAATTTCTCAGAATGCTTCTTTTTCTATTTTATCTGAGGATATTTCCTTTGGCCATATAGTCTTCAAAGTGATCCGAAATACCAGTTCACAGATTACAAAATCAGCGCTAGGAAACGGCTCCATGAAATACAGGTGTAACTCAGTGAATTGAATTCACACATCTCAAAGCAGTTCCTCAGAAAGCTTCTTTCTACTTCTTATGTGAGGATATTTCCTTTGTCACCATAAGCTTCATTGCACTAAGAAATATCCAAATGCAGATTTCAAGAAAACAGAGTTAGCAAACTGATAAATGAAAAGTGTAACTCTGTGAGTTGCATTCACACGTCACAAAGCAGTTTCTCAGAATTCTTCTTTCCATTTTTTATCTGAGAATATTTCCTTTTTCATCATTACCCTCAATGCGCCCCCAAATGTCACTTTGCAGATTCCACGAGCGCAGAGTTAGCAAACAGCTCCATGAACAGAAAGGTAGAAATCTGTGAGATGAATTACAGATCAGAAAGAATTTCTCAGAAAATTTCTTTCTCCTTTTCATCTGAGGATATTTCCTCTATCTGTATCATCTCCAAAGCGAACCGAAATAGCAGTTCTCAGATTCCACAAAAAAAAGGGCTAGCAAATGGCTCCAGGAAACAGCGGTTTCACTCAGTGAATGGTATTTAGACATCACAAAGCACTTTCTCAGAAAGCTTCTTTCTACTTTTTATCTGAGGATATTCCCTTTGTCACCGTTAGCTTCATTGCATTAAGAAATATCCTATTGCAGATTTCAAGAAAACAGAGATAGCAAACTGATCAATGAAAGAAACGTGTAACTCTCTCAGTTGCATTCACACGTCACAAAGCAGTTTTTCAGAATGGTTCTTTCCAGTTTTTATCTGATTATACTTTCTTTTCCACCATAGCCCTCAAGGCGCTCCCAAATATCAGTTTGCAGATCCCGCAAGAACAGTGTTAGCAAACAGCTTCATAAACACAAAAGTGTAACTCTGTGAGATGAATTCACAGATCAAAAAGAAGTTTCTCAG
>NW_022318096.1:0-3394 GCF_002776525.5 Piliocolobus tephrosceles
ATAAATTTTATAAAAAATATTAATTCCTAAATTTGGCTGAATTAGTAAACACTTAATATTCATACAATTTTTAGAAAATTGCCAGAGTTTTTAATAAAAGAGACAGAATAAGTATTACCAAACCTTTATTTTTATTTGTTATTTAAAAAAATTTTTTTTTGAGATAGCATCTTGCACTGTCATCCTGACTGGAGTGCAGTAGTGCAGTGGTGTGATCACAGCTCACTGCAGCCTCACCCTCCCTGGGCTCAGTTGATCCTCCTACCTCAGCCTTCTAAGTACCTGGGACTATAGGCATATGCCACCACGCCAAGCTATGTTTTTTGTATTTGTTGTAGATATGGGTTTTTACCAGGTTGTCCATTTTAGTCTCAAATTCCTGGGCTCAAGCAATCCACCTGCCTTGACCTCCTAAATTGCCAGAATTACAGGCATAAGCCACCATGCCCAACCCCAAACCTTTAAAGAAGAGACAATTCCCATCACATGTAAACTATTTCTGTACATAAGAAAATATGTGAAGACACTAAACATATTTATCAGGCTAGAACAACCTTCACAACCAAACAAGGTAAGGACAACATCAAAAAGGAAAATCATAGATCTCAATTGTGAACATAGATACAGATATTCCAAATAAAATTATTAGTATAGACAGTTCAACTGCATGCTACAAAATAGTAATTCATGACCAAATAATGTTTTTACCAGGAAAGCAAGGATGAATCAACATTTAATTACTTTGTGTAATTTATTACATCACTATATTCACATGACCATCTCAATAGCTGTCCTCCAAAGACAATTTCTAAATTTCAACAGACCTTCATATTAAAACCCTTTACAAATTAAGACTAAAATTAAATATATTTAACTTCTTAAATGGTATATATGTAATGGTTAAACAACTGTCACAGTTAATGGTAAGACATTTGCAGTATTGCTATTAGAATCAGATATAAAGTAACATATCCACTAATATTCAGTATTGGACTAAAAAGCTAAGCCAAACATGATAAGAAAATGATGAAATACTCTTAGAAAGTTATAAAAAAACATTATTGAATACAATATCACTTTCTATGTTTTAAAAAAAATAGTAAACTAAAATGCATTTAGAATTAATACAAGATTTCTAACTGGTAGCATGATACAAGATTAGCACAAATAAATAAATAGGACAACTGATTACTATCAGCAATATCTGATTGTTAAATAGAAATGACAACTCAGTCACATTAGCCTCAAAACTTACAAACTTTATAAAAATTAACATAACGATAAAGTAGTAAGAACTTCTGAGGAACAGCAACAACAACAAAAAACCACCACCACCACCAACAGAAACATTTCATATGACATAATAGAAGAGTTTAGTTGGAGAAAGATACTATGTTCATCATGGATGATGGAAAGACCCATAGTCCAAAAACCTGACAAAACCCCATTAAAATTTTTAACATGGTATTCCATGGAATTAAGAAGCTGATTCTAAAGTTTATAGAAATCTAAGGAAAAAACTGAGTTTTAACCTAGAAAAAAAGTGTTGAGGAAATAATGTGGTCCCTCTTCTGCAGCAGAATTCGAAGTGGACGAAGTTAAATAATGTAAATCAGTCTCAGAAAAATGATAATCACTTTTTTAATCATCTCACTGTCAGTATCTTGGGTTATACTGAAACAGTTCTACTACCTAATTAGATGACTCCTAATAACAACAGGGACACTGAAATAGAAAGATCTGTGGGTATAGGTGGTTTAGAGAACAACTATTTAAAGTGCCTGGACAAAAAAATAGAGAAGGGTAGCAGAAAGCAATGAGCTAGCCTCTTTTTGCAGAACTCATCATGCAGGAATAGAGAGCAACTCCTACCAGTGGAAGGTCTTGATAGAAATATTGTTAATCCAGAGTATGTAAATGAAAGAAACAGATTTACATAACCGAACTGAAAAGTTTAGAGAGAGTAATTAGGTAAATGTGACTCTGTCCATTCTCTTGGGAGCAAGTCTATTCAGAGGGCATGTCTTCTCAGTTGGTCTATTGCCATCTATGGAGGTAACTTAGCAACAAGGCAGTAGTTAGTTCTTAACCTTTCTAGTACATTAAATGCCCTGAGGATATTTTTAAAATACTGAAATCTAAGCTCCACCTACAAATGGAGCCTGGGCACTGAGATTTTTCAAATAGTCTTGAGATTATTCTAATTTTCAGTCATGATTAAGAATCACAGCATTAGGGGCTTTACAGTATTTTGTGAGTAAGAAGGCATTGCAGATTATAAGGATAAGTTTTATTCGGGGAAGATGCATATTCTAGTGTGTTTGACTACTGGGAACTTTGAGACAGAAATTATTGGTGGAGTTTTGAAAAGAAAAGCATACATAGATTGAGGTTTCTCATGTAGCCAGGATAACTGGCTTCAAAATTTACAAGTGTATTCACTGAAAGAGGCTCTTCTTTATTCTGGAAATATGCATGATTTAATTTAATTTAATTTAATTTAATTTAATTTAATTTAATTTTTTTAGTTTTAAAATAACCTTTCTGAGTTGGGGGAAATTAGGTGGTGATTGTGAGTTTTTATGCTCTTATTTTAAAAATTAAGATACTGGCAATTTCATTCGAGTATCTTTTTAAAAAAATTGTTATTAGTTTGCAGATATAAAAACCAGTAAATCACTACACTGGTTTCTTTAGCCTAAGGGCTTATCACCTCATTCATTTATTTTCTGTCATTCCTCTACGCTGCTCACAGGAATGGCAATTGTTCAGCTGATATCTTGCAATGGCTTATATTGTGCAGTTTAGCTGCTTATTTTAATTGTTGAATGTCTTCTTAATTGGAGAACCTTGGGTGTGACAGCTTCTGGCCCTAACTGGGTTACCCATAAGAATTTGACCTGAGTTCTTTACTTGTCATCTGCAAGCAAACAGCTATTTTTATATAAATGCATAACCATTTAGGCTTCAACAAAGGTATGGGTCTTGGCGGTTTCAAGGAAACACCTTGCCTCAAAAGGGCACAGACCGTAGTGTGCCTAGAGGGGTACTTAATCACACACTGGAGGTACAGGGTTTAGCAGGCAACACCTGGACCTGCAAGCTAGCTGCTGCAAAGGCATGCTAAAAACACACACACTGATATTAGTAAACCATTTGTAAGTTAATATAAACATCATCAAAAAATTATTATGCACCAAAATAAATGCATTTATAAAAGTCCTTTAGGAAAAGTGAAGAAAAATAAGCATGAACAATAACAGCTAAAAATGTCTTCATTAAGACATACATTCAATTGAAAATAAACTACTCTTTTAAATCATGAATCTAGAAAAAGGGCAACAAAATAAACTAAAAATAAAATGACACAATTAATAATGATAAATAGTAATTA
>NW_022318097.1:0-3394 GCF_002776525.5 Piliocolobus tephrosceles
TAATTACTATTTATCATTATTAATTGTGTCATTTTATTTTTAGTTTATTTTGTTGCCCTTTTTCTAGATTCATGATTTAAAAGAGTAGTTTATTTTCAATTGAATGTATGTCTTAATGAAGACATTTTTAGCTGTTATTGTTCATGCTTATTTTTCTTCACTTTTCCTAAAGGACTTTTATAAATGCATTTATTTTGGTGCATAATAATTTTTTGATGATGTTTATATTAACTTACAAATGGTTTACTAATATCAGTGTGTGTGTTTTTAGCATGCCTTTGCAGCAGCTAGCTTGCAGGTCCAGGTGTTGCCTGCTAAACCCTGTACCTCCAGTGTGTGATTAAGTACCCCTCTAGGCACACTACGGTCTGTGCCCTTTTGAGGCAAGGTGTTTCCTTGAAACCGCCAAGACCCATACCTTTGTTGAAGCCTAAATGGTTATGCATTTATATAAAAATAGCTGTTTGCTTGCAGATGACAAGTAAAGAACTCAGGTCAAATTCTTATGGGTAACCCAGTTAGGGCCAGAAGCTGTCACACCCAAGGTTCTCCAATTAAGAAGACATTCAACAATTAAAATAAGCAGCTAAACTGCACAATATAAGCCATTGCAAGATATCAGCTGAACAATTGCCATTCCTGTGAGCAGCGTAGAGGAATGACAGAAAATAAATGAATGAGGTGATAAGCCCTTAGGCTAAAGAAACCAGTGTAGTGATTTACTGGTTTTTATATCTGCAAACTAATAACAATTTTTTTAAAAAGATACTCGAATGAAATTGCCAGTATCTTAATTTTTAAAATAAGAGCATAAAAACTCACAATCACCACCTAATTTCCCCCAACTCAGAAAGGTTATTTTAAAACTAAAAAAATTAAATTAAATTAAATTAAATTAAATTAAATTAAATTAAATCATGCATATTTCCAGAATAAAGAAGAGCCTCTTTCAGTGAATACACTTGTAAATTTTGAAGCCAGTTATCCTGGCTACATGAGAAACCTCAATCTATGTATGCTTTTCTTTTCAAAACTCCACCAATAATTTCTGTCTCAAAGTTCCCAGTAGTCAAACACACTAGAATATGCATCTTCCCCGAATAAAACTTATCCTTATAATCTGCAATGCCTTCTTACTCACAAAATACTGTAAAGCCCCTAATGCTGTGATTCTTAATCATGACTGAAAATTAGAATAATCTCAAGACTATTTGAAAAATCTCAGTGCCCAGGCTCCATTTGTAGGTGGAGCTTAGATTTCAGTATTTTAAAAATATCCTCAGGGCATTTAATGTACTAGAAAGGTTAAGAACTAACTACTGCCTTGTTGCTAAGTTACCTCCATAGATGGCAATAGACCAACTGAGAAGACATGCCCTCTGAATAGACTTGCTCCCAAGAGAATGGACAGAGTCACATTTACCTAATTACTCTCTCTAAACTTTTCAGTTCGGTTATGTAAATCTGTTTCTTTCATTTACATACTCTGGATTAACAATATTTCTATCAAGACCTTCCACTGGTAGGAGTTGCTCTCTATTCCTGCATGATGAGTTCTGCAAAAAGAGGCTAGCTCATTGCTTTCTGCTACCCTTCTCTATTTTTTTGTCCAGGCACTTTAAATAGTTGTTCTCTAAACCACCTATACCCACAGATCTTTCTATTTCAGTGTCCCTGTTGTTATTAGGAGTCATCTAATTAGGTAGTAGAACTGTTTCAGTATAACCCAAGATACTGACAGTGAGATGATTAAAAAAGTGATTATCATTTTTCTGAGACTGATTTACATTATTTAACTTCGTCCACTTCGAATTCTGCTGCAGAAGAGGGACCACATTATTTCCTCAACACTTTTTTTCTAGGTTAAAACTCAGTTTTTTCCTTAGATTTCTATAAACTTTAGAATCAGCTTCTTAATTCCATGGAATACCATGTTAAAAATTTTAATGGGGTTTTGTCAGGTTTTTGGACTATGGGTCTTTCCATCATCCATGATGAACATAGTATCTTTCTCCAACTAAACTCTTCTATTATGTCATATGAAATGTTTCTGTTGGTGGTGGTGGTGGTTTTTTGTTGTTGTTGCTGTTCCTCAGAAGTTCTTACTACTTTATCGTTATGTTAATTTTTATAAAGTTTGTAAGTTTTGAGGCTAATGTGACTGAGTTGTCATTTCTATTTAACAATCAGATATTGCTGATAGTAATCAGTTGTCCTATTTATTTATTTGTGCTAATCTTGTATCATGCTACCAGTTAGAAATCTTGTATTAATTCTAAATGCATTTTAGTTTACTATTTTTTTTAAAACATAGAAAGTGATATTGTATTCAATAATGTTTTTTTATAACTTTCTAAGAGTATTTCATCATTTTCTTATCATGTTTGGCTTAGCTTTTTAGTCCAATACTGAATATTAGTGGATATGTTACTTTATATCTGATTCTAATAGCAATACTGCAAATGTCTTACCATTAACTGTGACAGTTGTTTAACCATTACATATATACCATTTAAGAAGTTAAATATATTTAATTTTAGTCTTAATTTGTAAAGGGTTTTAATATGAAGGTCTGTTGAAATTTAGAAATTGTCTTTGGAGGACAGCTATTGAGATGGTCATGTGAATATAGTGATGTAATAAATTACACAAAGTAATTAAATGTTGATTCATCCTTGCTTTCCTGGTAAAAACATTATTTGGTCATGAATTACTATTTTGTAGCATGCAGTTGAACTGTCTATACTAATAATTTTATTTGGAATATCTGTATCTATGTTCACAATTGAGATCTATGATTTTCCTTTTTGATGTTGTCCTTACCTTGTTTGGTTGTGAAGGTTGTTCTAGCCTGATAAATATGTTTAGTGTCTTCACATATTTTCTTATGTACAGAAATAGTTTACATGTGATGGGAATTGTCTCTTCTTTAAAGGTTTGGGGTTGGGCATGGTGGCTTATGCCTGTAATTCTGGCAATTTAGGAGGTCAAGGCAGGTGGATTGCTTGAGCCCAGGAATTTGAGACTAAAATGGACAACCTGGTAAAAACCCATATCTACAACAAATACAAAAAACATAGCTTGGCGTGGTGGCATATGCCTATAGTCCCAGGTACTTAGAAGGCTGAGGTAGGAGGATCAACTGAGCCCAGGGAGGGTGAGGCTGCAGTGAGCTGTGATCACACCACTGCACTACTGCACTCCAGTCAGGATGACAGTGCAAGATGCTATCTCAAAAAAAAATTTTTTTAAATAACAAATAAAAATAAAGGTTTGGTAATACTTATTCTGTCTCTTTTATTAAAAACTCTGGCAATTTTCTAAAAATTGTATGAATATTAAGTGTTTACTAATTCAGCCAAATTTAGGAATTAATATTTTTTATAAAATTTAT
>NW_022318098.1:0-3288 GCF_002776525.5 Piliocolobus tephrosceles
ACTCATTAACAGAGTATGCAAAGCTTCTGACACATAGTAGACATTCAAAGACTATAAAATAAGGCAATAAGTAACTGAAGATCAACCAAGACATTTGCATGGACTCTGGAGCTGAAGGAAAATCTGCGTGACCTTCAGGTAGATTAGCAATGTATATGAAAAGAATAGATGCAGACAGCAAATGCATAAATAGAAAGATCCAGAGACCCATTGATGCGGGAGTGAAATGGTGAAATGCTAAATTCTCAAATGACTCCTTTTCTCCTTCCCTTCTCCAGTGCTGCTTAAGTAGAGCTGAGGCCAGGCGGGATGCAGCTAAAGTGGCCCTGATCAACTCCCTCTTCAATGAGCTGCCCTCTCGCAGGATCACCAAGGAATTCATTATGGAAAGTGTTCAGGAAGCAGTAGCCTCTACCAGCGTGAGTGCCCACCCTGGAAGGCAGGAGATGGCTGCACTGAGAATTCTGAAGCATTTGAATCTTGAGAGATGCTAACATGAGCAAATTCTTATTTTAAGAATTCTGTAGATTCATTTTTTACCCATGAAATTGTTAATTTTCAGAAAAAAGAATACTTAAATTGGAAATCATAAAATTCACACATCTCAATAATACTTTTTAATCTCCCTGGATCACAATTAATCATGCTTTAAATCAAGGTAGATCATTGGATCCACCTGGATATGTTTAAGTGCATGTTTATTGAGGAGTGTTGACTCTTTTAGGGCCTGAGAACGCAAACAGTGGAATCCTGCTTTAATCTAGTGGAAAACTAGCTCCATTTTCCCCAAAGTTGAAATCATGAAAAATCATCGGAAGTGTTTACTGAAAGTGTGAATTCCCCAGCCAGTGTGGGGCCCTGCAATCTGCATTTTTAAGGAAACATGGACTGTTTAGATATGGGAAAAACCATATGCCCAATATGTGTTAGCTATTAGAATTACTATGGTTGCGCCCGGCGCGGTGGCTCAAGCCTGTAATCCCAGCACTTTGGGAGGCCGAGATGGGCGGATCACGAGGTCAGGAGTTCGAGACCATCCTAGCTAACCTGGTGAAACCCCGTCTCTACTGAAAAATATAAAAAACTAGCCGGGCGGGGTGGCGGGAGCCTGTAGTCCCAGCTACTCCCGGAGGCTGAGGCAGGAGAATGGCGTAAACCCAGGAGGCGGAGCTTGCAGTGAGCTGAGATCCGTCCATTGCACTCCAGCCTGGGCTACAGAGCGAGACTCCGTCTCAAAAAGAAAAAGAAAAAAAAAAATTACTATGGTTAATATCAATTACCTCTGCAGTGCTTTAAGAGCAAAACACCCTGTCTTAAAAATTAGATAGGTTTTTTTTTTTTTTTTTTTTTTTTTTTCAATACAGGACAGGATATTTGTCCCATGAATGATTTGGAGGTCCCAACTCCCATTGCTTCCAAACTATAAGCCAGGAAAGAAGCCTTGGGTCCCCACCTGTGGCGAGTATCTCCCTGTGTGTGCTCAAGGGCAGGAACCTGGCATTACCAAAGGGATTAGCCACCTCTGGCTTGCCTTTAGCACGGATAAACCCCACCTGAGATTTCCTTCTCTGTTTCCCTTAACTAGGAAGGCTCCGTCATTCTGGTGAAGCTGCTGCTGATGAAGGAAACACTATCAGACTAGATGTGACTCTTTTCCCCTCATAAATCTTCTTATCACATAAAGGAGAGATAAGGAAGGAGCAGGAGTAGAAGGGTGATTGACTTGGCTGGGAGATGCCAGGGAGTTCTGTTCTATATCTGGTCTGAGGATGAAAGGAAGCCTTTATTTTCCAGTCCTGTAAATTTCAAGTGCTTTTGAGGAAGAGAGGTTAGGAAAATTATGCCTGATTTATATAAGTGTGAAATTTACTCAGGAGTAGGGAAGGGCCCTCAGTGTAAAAGTAATTTATCATTTTTTAAATGGAAATTTCTAAGGAAACAGATTATATATGGTTGCATGCTTCTAGATGGATTTCCTCTGGGATATTTAAAAAGCCAACATAAATATTTCATCAGCGGTGTGTTAATGTTATTGCATTCAAAAGCTATAAATTTGCTGCTATCTGATGCTGGCACTTGTTTGTTCAGTCTTACAAAGTCACCATTGCCCACCTTCCCAGGAATCTGTGTCCATAGGACACGGAAGGGCTGGTCCAAAGGCCATACCAGAGTTGTGTTAGCTTCTTAGCACCACTCCCCACACCCAAATTGAAAGGCAATTTCATTTCTGCCCATCACCCACCCACCTCGTTTCCTAAAGATTAAGCGGTACAGGAGTGAAAAAATATAACATGATCCATGTCTCCAGGCCAAACACCAGCATATTACGAAAAGCTCCTATTCAGAATCACAGCAGTAAAATATGAATGGTCCATACAACTGACAAATTCTTTCCATGTCAGTTATGTAATACTGCCTGGTTATCATTGGAATCAGAGCAAAGTCAGTGTTTCAAGATTTCAATAACCAATGAAGGCAGCCTCGGAGCTCAGCCATGCAAATGTTACCACCACCACCACCAACACCCTGTGCAATAATACCTAAATGTCTTCCTTTGGAAAATTATTCTATCAGCGAGTATGTAACAATTAGTATTCTAATTAAACACTCAATTCAAATTGATTACAAAACCCTCAAATCAACTGGAGACTTGGTTGTAGAGTGAACGTCTGTTCAGGTTAGACCAAAAATAGAACACTTGCTGTGTGGTCACAGAATTAATTTGTGACCATTCGAAGAAGAGGAGGAAAAATCAGTAATTTTTCTTTTTCTGCTTGCTTTCCCAAGGGCACTTTAGATGATGCAGATGACCCCAGCACCAGTGTTGGAGCCTATCACTACATGCTGGAGTCAAACATGGGGAAGACCATGCTGGAGTTTCAGGTACCTGCCTGCCTGCCACATATTTATTTGATTATCCAATCCAGAAGCCTAAGAGAAATGCAACACTTATCACTAACATCTCCTGACCCAGTAATCTTTTGGTCTTAAGTGCTTTTTGGTCATTTTAATTTAACCGTCCTGGAATCCAGCATGGTAGCCACATCTCATACGCCTAAACAAACACGCAATCGGGGAACAATCTTTGCTTTTATAAAGGAAAGTATAAGACAAATCTAAGAAATTGGTGAGGTACACCACATGCTTATGATTCTGTAATGTTTCACCAGCTTTTCAGTACAAAGCTCCACCCTAAACCAATGAAAACAGTTTGATATGTTGGTTGTTACCATCTGCTTAATTTTCAAGTCCTATAACTTCTGAAAGTTCCTGCAGTGCATATTAAAC
>NW_022318100.1:0-3288 GCF_002776525.5 Piliocolobus tephrosceles
GTTTAATATGCACTGCAGGAACTTTCAGAAGTTATAGGACTTGAAAATTAAGCAGATGGTAACAACCAACATATCAAACTGTTTTCATTGGTTTAGGGTGGAGCTTTGTACTGAAAAGCTGGTGAAACATTACAGAATCATAAGCATGTGGTGTACCTCACCAATTTCTTAGATTTGTCTTATACTTTCCTTTATAAAAGCAAAGATTGTTCCCCGATTGCGTGTTTGTTTAGGCGTATGAGATGTGGCTACCATGCTGGATTCCAGGACGGTTAAATTAAAATGACCAAAAAGCACTTAAGACCAAAAGATTACTGGGTCAGGAGATGTTAGTGATAAGTGTTGCATTTCTCTTAGGCTTCTGGATTGGATAATCAAATAAATATGTGGCAGGCAGGCAGGTACCTGAAACTCCAGCATGGTCTTCCCCATGTTTGACTCCAGCATGTAGTGATAGGCTCCAACACTGGTGCTGGGGTCATCTGCATCATCTAAAGTGCCCTTGGGAAAGCAAGCAGAAAAAGAAAAATTACTGATTTTTCCTCCTCTTCTTCGAATGGTCACAAATTAATTCTGTGACCACACAGCAAGTGTTCTATTTTTGGTCTAACCTGAACAGACGTTCACTCTACAACCAAGTCTCCAGTTGATTTGAGGGTTTTGTAATCAATTTGAATTGAGTGTTTAATTAGAATACTAATTGTTACATACTCGCTGATAGAATAATTTTCCAAAGGAAGACATTTAGGTATTATTGCACAGGGTGTTGGTGGTGGTGGTGGTAACATTTGCATGGCTGAGCTCCGAGGCTGCCTTCATTGGTTATTGAAATCTTGAAACACTGACTTTGCTCTGATTCCAATGATAACCAGGCAGTATTACATAACTGACATGGAAAGAATTTGTCAGTTGTATGGACCATTCATATTTTACTGCTGTGATTCTGAATAGGAGCTTTTCGTAATATGCTGGTGTTTGGCCTGGAGACATGGATCATGTTATATTTTTTCACTCCTGTACCGCTTAATCTTTAGGAAACGAGGTGGGTGGGTGATGGGCAGAAATGAAATTGCCTTTCAATTTGGGTGTGGGGAGTGGTGCTAAGAAGCTAACACAACTCTGGTATGGCCTTTGGACCAGCCCTTCCGTGTCCTATGGACACAGATTCCTGGGAAGGTGGGCAATGGTGACTTTGTAAGACTGAACAAACAAGTGCCAGCATCAGATAGCAGCAAATTTATAGCTTTTGAATGCAATAACATTAACACACCGCTGATGAAATATTTATGTTGGCTTTTTAAATATCCCAGAGGAAATCCATCTAGAAGCATGCAACCATATATAATCTGTTTCCTTAGAAATTTCCATTTAAAAAATGATAAATTACTTTTACACTGAGGGCCCTTCCCTACTCCTGAGTAAATTTCACACTTATATAAATCAGGCATAATTTTCCTAACCTCTCTTCCTCAAAAGCACTTGAAATTTACAGGACTGGAAAATAAAGGCTTCCTTTCATCCTCAGACCAGATATAGAACAGAACTCCCTGGCATCTCCCAGCCAAGTCAATCACCCTTCTACTCCTGCTCCTTCCTTATCTCTCCTTTATGTGATAAGAAGATTTATGAGGGGAAAAGAGTCACATCTAGTCTGATAGTGTTTCCTTCATCAGCAGCAGCTTCACCAGAATGACGGAGCCTTCCTAGTTAAGGGAAACAGAGAAGGAAATCTCAGGTGGGGTTTATCCGTGCTAAAGGCAAGCCAGAGGTGGCTAATCCCTTTGGTAATGCCAGGTTCCTGCCCTTGAGCACACACAGGGAGATACTCGCCACAGGTGGGGACCCAAGGCTTCTTTCCTGGCTTATAGTTTGGAAGCAATGGGAGTTGGGACCTCCAAATCATTCATGGGACAAATATCCTGTCCTGTATTGAAAAAAAAAAAAAAAAAAAAAAAAAAACCTATCTAATTTTTAAGACAGGGTGTTTTGCTCTTAAAGCACTGCAGAGGTAATTGATATTAACCATAGTAATTTTTTTTTTTCTTTTTCTTTTTGAGACGGAGTCTCGCTCTGTAGCCCAGGCTGGAGTGCAATGGACGGATCTCAGCTCACTGCAAGCTCCGCCTCCTGGGTTTACGCCATTCTCCTGCCTCAGCCTCCGGGAGTAGCTGGGACTACAGGCTCCCGCCACCCCGCCCGGCTAGTTTTTTATATTTTTCAGTAGAGACGGGGTTTCACCAGGTTAGCTAGGATGGTCTCGAACTCCTGACCTCGTGATCCGCCCATCTCGGCCTCCCAAAGTGCTGGGATTACAGGCTTGAGCCACCGCGCCGGGCGCAACCATAGTAATTCTAATAGCTAACACATATTGGGCATATGGTTTTTCCCATATCTAAACAGTCCATGTTTCCTTAAAAATGCAGATTGCAGGGCCCCACACTGGCTGGGGAATTCACACTTTCAGTAAACACTTCCGATGATTTTTCATGATTTCAACTTTGGGGAAAATGGAGCTAGTTTTCCACTAGATTAAAGCAGGATTCCACTGTTTGCGTTCTCAGGCCCTAAAAGAGTCAACACTCCTCAATAAACATGCACTTAAACATATCCAGGTGGATCCAATGATCTACCTTGATTTAAAGCATGATTAATTGTGATCCAGGGAGATTAAAAAGTATTATTGAGATGTGTGAATTTTATGATTTCCAATTTAAGTATTCTTTTTTCTGAAAATTAACAATTTCATGGGTAAAAAATGAATCTACAGAATTCTTAAAATAAGAATTTGCTCATGTTAGCATCTCTCAAGATTCAAATGCTTCAGAATTCTCAGTGCAGCCATCTCCTGCCTTCCAGGGTGGGCACTCACGCTGGTAGAGGCTACTGCTTCCTGAACACTTTCCATAATGAATTCCTTGGTGATCCTGCGAGAGGGCAGCTCATTGAAGAGGGAGTTGATCAGGGCCACTTTAGCTGCATCCCGCCTGGCCTCAGCTCTACTTAAGCAGCACTGGAGAAGGGAAGGAGAAAAGGAGTCATTTGAGAATTTAGCATTTCACCATTTCACTCCCGCATCAATGGGTCTCTGGATCTTTCTATTTATGCATTTGCTGTCTGCATCTATTCTTTTCATATACATTGCTAATCTACCTGAAGGTCACGCAGATTTTCCTTCAGCTCCAGAGTCCATGCAAATGTCTTGGTTGATCTTCAGTTACTTATTGCCTTATTTTATAGTCTTTGAATGTCTACTATGTGTCAGAAGCTTTGCATACTCTGTTAATGAGT
>NW_022318101.1:0-4882 GCF_002776525.5 Piliocolobus tephrosceles
AGATCGAGACCATCCTGGCTAACATGGTAAAACCCCGTCTCTACTAAAAATACAAAAAATTAGCCGGGCATGGTGGCGGGCGCCTGTAGTCCCAGCTACTCGTGAGGCTGAGGCAGGAGAATGGCGTGAACCCGGGAGGCGGAGCTTGCAGTGAGCCGAGATCACGTCACTGCACTCCAGCCTGGGCGACAGAGCAAGACTCCGTCTCAAAAAATAAATAAATAAATAAAAATAAAAATACAAAAATTAGCTGGGCATGGTGGTACGCTCCTGTAATCCCAGCTACTTGGTAGGCTGAGGCAGGGGAATCACTTGAACTTGGGAAGCAGAGGTTGCAGTGAGTTGAGATCGTGCTACTGCACTCCAGCCTGGGCAACAGAGCAAGACTCCATCTCAGAAAAATAAATAAATAAATAAATTGAGTTTGGAAATAGACACACTTCAGCGACTGGACTATCCAAACTGCTACCGTCTCAGGGAACACATATGTCCATTATTATTAGAAAATTTGGGTTGGGCACTGTTGCTGACAACAGTAATTTCAGCATTTAGGGAGGCGGAGGCAGGAGGATAGCTTGACCTCGGGAGTCAAGACCAGCCTGGACAACATAGTGAGACCCCCATTCTCCACAAAAAGAAAAAAAAAAGGAGAAAATTGGGCAAAACATAAATGTCTGTTTATGTGGACAGTCTCAGTTTTCAAATTTATAAAATAAAAAAGAATAGCTTTATTTTATTGAGTCCCTTCATAGATTATGTACAATGATACCTTATTTTCCTCTTCCTTTTCTCTTTGTCCTACATTTATTTCATTTATTTCCAACCACACTTTTTTTTTTAAATGTTTGAGACAGAGTCTCACCGGAACACCCAGGCTAGAGTGCAATGGCTCAATTTCAGCTCACTGTAACCCCCACTTCACAGGTTCAAGCACTTCTCCTGCCTCAGCCTCCCAAGTAGCTGAGACTACCGGCACTCGCCACCATGCCGGCTAATTTTTTTATTAGAGACGGGGTTTCACCATATTGGTCACACTAGTCTCGAACTCCTGCCCTCAAGTGATCCGCCCACCTCGGCCTCCCAAAGTGCTGGGATTACAGGTGTGAGGCACCGTGCCTGACCCAACCACGACTTCTTATATTGAGCCAGAGAGCGACACTCTGAAGTGATGATGCCCCAGCCTCAAGAGGCCATGCATGCTTCTGTGCTCGCTCTCATGCCTGCCCCCCCTCTCTCTCACCTACTCTCTCTCGCTCCAAGCCTGGACTAGCCAGCTAGAGGATGAGAGACTATAGCAAAAAGAGCTCATAATCTGCAACATAAGCTACTTTAAACGAGTTTATAGCTAGTCAGCGCTTAAGATGCCAGAGATGCCAGCCAAGATCAGAACTGGTCAGCTGGCTTGTAGATTTTTTTTTTTTTTTTTTGAGACTGAGTCTCGCTGTCGCCACTGCTCTGGAGTGCAGTAGCACGATCTTGGCTCACTGCAATCTCTGCCTCGGGTTTAAGAGATGCTCTTGCATCAGCCTCCCAAGTAGCTGTGACTACAGGCACGCACCACCATGCCCTGCTAATTTTTGTATTTTTAGTAGAGATGGGGTTTCATCATGTTGGCCAGGATGATCTCGATCTCTTAACCCCGTGATCTGCCCGCCTCGGCCTCCCAAAGTGCTAAGATTACAGGCGTGAGCCACTGCGCCTGGCCTGGCTTGTAGATTTATAAACAACAATAAATGCTTATTTTTTTAAACCACTGAAATTGTATGAAACAGCAATGACTAATCTGTACATACATTTGGTCTTCAAACGTATCAATTTTCTGAACTTTCTTCTGTTCTCTCAATTCTCACCATGTTCCTGCAGCCTGTATTTCCACATTACCATTCTGCTGGGGATTTTCTGCAAATTCTTAGCCATGTACTGTGTGAGGTGTAAGGAATAACAATTCTGTTTGATATGTAACATATTCTTCCACATCTCCTAAATCTGGGGTCCCTAATCCCTGGGCCGCAAACCAGTGTGGGTCCATGGCAGGTTAGGAACTGGGCTGCACAGCAGAAGGTGAGTGGCAAACGAGTCAGCGAAGCTTCATCCGTATTTACAGTTGCTCCCCATAGCTCACATTACTGCCAGAGTTCCGCCTCCTGTCAGATCAGCCCGTAGCGTTAGATTCTCACAGGAGCATGAATCCTATTGTGAACTGCACAGGTGAGGGATCTAAGTTGCGTACTCATTATGAGAATCTAATGCCTGGTGATCTGTCACTGTCTCCCATCACTCACAGATGGGAGCATCTGGTTACAGGAAAACAAGCTCAGGTCTCCCACTGATTCTATATTATAGTGAGTTGTATAATTGCCCTTGGATCATCCCCAAACCACTCCCCCCAACCAGTCCATGGAAAAACCGTCTTCCACAGAACCAGTCCCTGGTGCCAGAAAGGTTGGAGGCTGCTGCCCTGAATGCCTCTGGAAAGAGCTTTTCATACCTTGCAGTAAATATATATATTTTATAAGATGGGATCTCACTATATTTCCTAGGCTGGTCTTGAACTGGGTTCAAGTGATCCTCCCACCTTGGCCTCCCAAAGTGCTGGGATTACAGGTGTGAACCACTATGCCTGGCCTCTTTCAGTAAACATCTATTCAGCACCCACTGCATGCTGCCATGCTAAGTTCAATAGTAGATGATAGGATGAGTATGAAACAGCATGCTGGGATAGCACAAGGCATCACAGTGCTTCAGGCCAAAAATAAGTAATAATAATCAGAATTTGTACGTTCTTCTCTCCCAGAGCAATGCAAAGTTGTTTTGTTTTATTTTTAAGGAAGCCAAATGGGCTAGAATGCCTTCTAACAAAACATCCCCTAAATAGGTAACATGTGGAGCACTTTGGTATTGGTGCCAAAAAAGCAAATTTAGCGGTGGGGCACAGTGGCTCACGCCTGTAATCCCAGCACTTTGGGAGGCTGAGGTGGGTGGATCCCCTGAGGTCGGGAGTTCCAGAGAGTCTGACCAACATGGAGAAACCCCGTCTCTACTGAAAATACAAAAATTAGCTGGGCATGGTGGCACACCCCTATAATCCCAGCTGCTTGGGAGGCTGAGGCAGGAGAATTGCTTGAACCTGGGAGGTGGAGATTGTGGTGAGGCGAGATCATGCCATTGCACTCCAGCCTGGGCAACAAGAGCGAAACTCCATCTCAAAAAAAAAAAAAAAAAAAAGCGATATTAGCACTAGAATAGAGAATAGAAATAATAAAAACATGAGCATAGGCTGGGCGTGGTGGCTCACACCTGTAATCCCAACACTTTGGGAGGCCAAGGCAGGCGGATCACGAGGTCAGGAGATCGTGACCATTCTGGCTAACACGGTGAAACCCCATCTCTACTAAAAACACAAAAAATTAGCCAGACATGGTGGTGGGTGCCTGTAGTCCCAGCTACTTGGGAGGCTGAGGCGGGAGAATGGCGTGAACCTGGGAGGTGGGAGCTTGCAGTGAGCCGAGATTGTGCCACTGCACTCCAGCCTGGACGACAGAGCGAGACTCCGTCTAAAAAACAAGACAAAACAAAACAAACAAACAAAATGAACATTGATGGAAAGATGACATTTCCAGTCAGTAGAAACAGAAAAAGTGACCATTAATGTACAAGAAAATTAACTTTATTTATTTATTTATTATTATTTTTTTGAGACGGAGTCTCGCTCTGTCGCCCAGGCTGGAGAGTGCAGTGGCACCATCTCAGCTCACGCAAGCTCCGCCTCCTGGGTTCATGCCATTCTCCTGCCTCAGCCTCCCCAGTAGTTGGGACTACAGGCGCCCGCCACCATGTCGAGCTTTTTTGATGATCTCAATGTCCTGACCTCGTGATCCACCCCCCTCCGCCTCCCAAAGTACTGGGATTACAGGTGTGAGCCACCATGCCCAGCCAAAAATTAAAAATTTTAATTTACAACATTCAAAAGCAGTTACAGATGGGTTCAAAAGCTGATTTTTGAAGTTTATATTGAAATAAAATAAAAATTCTTTTAACATAAAATAAAATGCATCTGAGTAGAGAAAATATTGCAACATATATGAATGAGAAAAGAAAAATATTTCTATTTTATGAGGAATTTGAACAAAATAAGAAAAACAAATTCCATCATAACATTGAATCAAGGGCATGAAAAAGTAATGTCTAGAGGAGAGACTATAAATAATTTTGTAAATGGTGAAAAATGTTCTTCACTAGTCATTTATAATATGTAAATTAATTCAATAATGAGTTATTTTTTCCCAAAATATTGGCAAAAATGTTTAGTTATAAATCAAGACTTATTAGTAAAGTGGGGCATGTATGTTCTTATTTATTGTTAGTGGGAATATAAATTGGTACAGGATTTGAGAGGAATGTAGTATCTTTCATTTTAATATATTTCATACCATGGAACCCAGAATACTTATAGAAGAATTTTAAACAATCAGTGGGAGACTGATGAAATATTTACGTACTCATAGTTTGGAATAGTAGGCAGTCGTTTATATTTATATATATATATATATATATATATATATGTTTTAATGTGGCAAAATAGTTAACTATCTTAACTTTACTTAAATCTACCTAATAAATATACTTAAATCTACATAAGTATATTTATTATGTATTACTTAAGTGTACATATTTACATATATTTGAGTATACATAATTATACTTAAATCTACCATCTTAACCATTTACTAACGTACAGTTCAGTAGTGTTAAGTACGTTTACGGCTGGGCGCGGTGGCTCAAGCCTGTAATCCCAGCACTTTGGGAGGCCGAGACGGGCGGATCACGAGGTCAGGAGATCGAGACCATCCTGGCTAACATGGTAAAACCCCGTCTCTACTAA
>NW_022318102.1:0-4882 GCF_002776525.5 Piliocolobus tephrosceles
TTAGTAGAGACGGGGTTTTACCATGTTAGCCAGGATGGTCTCGATCTCCTGACCTCGTGATCCGCCCGTCTCGGCCTCCCAAAGTGCTGGGATTACAGGCTTGAGCCACCGCGCCCAGCCGTAAACGTACTTAACACTACTGAACTGTACGTTAGTAAATGGTTAAGATGGTAGATTTAAGTATAATTATGTATACTCAAATATATGTAAATATGTACACTTAAGTAATACATAATAAATATACTTATGTAGATTTAAGTATATTTATTAGGTAGATTTAAGTAAAGTTAAGATAGTTAACTATTTTGCCACATTAAAACATATATATATATATATATATATATATATAAATATAAACGACTGCCTACTATTCCAAACTATGAGTACGTAAATATTTCATCAGTCTCCCACTGATTGTTTAAAATTCTTCTATAAGTATTCTGGGTTCCATGGTATGAAATATATTAAAATGAAAGATACTACATTCCTCTCAAATCCTGTACCAATTTATATTCCCACTAACAATAAATAAGAACATACATGCCCCACTTTACTAATAAGTCTTGATTTATAACTAAACATTTTTGCCAATATTTTGGGAAAAAATAACTCATTATTGAATTAATTTACATATTATAAATGACTAGTGAAGAACATTTTTCACCATTTACAAAATTATTTATAGTCTCTCCTCTAGACATTACTTTTTCATGCCCTTGATTCAATGTTATGATGGAATTTGTTTTTCTTATTTTGTTCAAATTCCTCATAAAATAGAAATATTTTTCTTTTCTCATTCATATATGTTGCAATATTTTCTCTACTCAGATGCATTTTATTTTATGTTAAAAGAATTTTTATTTTATTTCAATATAAACTTCAAAAATCAGCTTTTGAACCCATCTGTAACTGCTTTTGAATGTTGTAAATTAAAATTTTTAATTTTTGGCTGGGCATGGTGGCTCACACCTGTAATCCCAGTACTTTGGGAGGCGGAGGGGGGTGGATCACGAGGTCAGGACATTGAGATCATCAAAAAAGCTCGACATGGTGGCGGGCGCCTGTAGTCCCAACTACTGGGGAGGCTGAGGCAGGAGAATGGCATGAACCCAGGAGGCGGAGCTTGCGTGAGCTGAGATGGTGCCACTGCACTCTCCAGCCTGGGCGACAGAGCGAGACTCCGTCTCAAAAAAATAATAATAAATAAATAAATAAAGTTAATTTTCTTGTACATTAATGGTCACTTTTTCTGTTTCTACTGACTGGAAATGTCATCTTTCCATCAATGTTCATTTTGTTTGTTTGTTTTGTTTTGTCTTGTTTTTTAGACGGAGTCTCGCTCTGTCGTCCAGGCTGGAGTGCAGTGGCACAATCTCGGCTCACTGCAAGCTCCCACCTCCCAGGTTCACGCCATTCTCCCGCCTCAGCCTCCCAAGTAGCTGGGACTACAGGCACCCACCACCATGTCTGGCTAATTTTTTGTGTTTTTAGTAGAGATGGGGTTTCACCGTGTTAGCCAGAATGGTCACGATCTCCTGACCTCGTGATCCGCCTGCCTTGGCCTCCCAAAGTGTTGGGATTACAGGTGTGAGCCACCACGCCCAGCCTATGCTCATGTTTTTATTATTTCTATTCTCTATTCTAGTGCTAATATCGCTTTTTTTTTTTTTTTTTTTTGAGATGGAGTTTCGCTCTTGTTGCCCAGGCTGGAGTGCAATGGCATGATCTCGCCTCACCACAATCTCCACCTCCCAGGTTCAAGCAATTCTCCTGCCTCAGCCTCCCAAGCAGCTGGGATTATAGGGGTGTGCCACCATGCCCAGCTAATTTTTGTATTTTCAGTAGAGACGGGGTTTCTCCATGTTGGTCAGACTCTCTGGAACTCCCGACCTCAGGGGATCCACCCACCTCAGCCTCCCAAAGTGCTGGGATTACAGGCGTGAGCCACTGTGCCCCACCGCTAAATTTGCTTTTTTGGCACCAATACCAAAGTGCTCCACATGTTACCTATTTAGGGGATGTTTTGTTAGAAGGCATTCTAGCCCATTTGGCTTCCTTAAAAATAAAACAAAACAACTTTGCATTGCTCTGGGAGAGAAGAACGTACAAATTCTGATTATTATTACTTATTTTTGGCCTGAAGCACTGTGATGCCTTGTGCTATCCCAGCATGCTGTTTCATACTCATCCTATCATCTACTATTGAACTTAGCATGGCAGCATGCAGTGGGTGCTGAATAGATGTTTACTGAAAGAGGCCAGGCATAGTGGTTCACACCTGTAATCCCAGCACTTTGGGAGGCCAAGGTGGGAGGATCACTTGAACCCAGTTCAAGACCAGCCTAGGAAATATAGTGAGATCCCATCTTATAAAATATATATATTTACTGCAAGGTATGAAAAGCTCTTTCCAGAGGCATTCAGGGCAGCAGCCTCCAACCTTTCTGGCACCAGGGACTGGTTCTGTGGAAGACGGTTTTTCCATGGACTGGTTGGGGGGAGTGGTTTGGGGATGATCCAAGGGCAATTATACAACTCACTATAATATAGAATCAGTGGGAGACCTGAGCTTGTTTTCCTGTAACCAGATGCTCCCATCTGTGAGTGATGGGAGACAGTGACAGATCACCAGGCATTAGATTCTCATAATGAGTACGCAACTTAGATCCCTCACCTGTGCAGTTCACAATAGGATTCATGCTCCTGTGAGAATCTAACGCTACGGGCTGATCTGACAGGAGGCGGAACTCTGGCAGTAATGTGAGCTATGGGGAGCAACTGTAAATACGGATGAAGCTTCGCTGACTCGTTTGCCACTCACCTTCTGCTGTGCAGCCCAGTTCCTAACCTGCCATGGACCCACACTGGTTTGCGGCCCAGGGATTAGGGACCCCAGATTTAGGAGATGTGGAAGAATATGTTACATATCAAACAGAATTGTTATTCCTTACACCTCACACAGTACATGGCTAAGAATTTGCAGAAAATCCCCAGCAGAATGGTAATGTGGAAATACAGGCTGCAGGAACATGGTGAGAATTGAGAGAACAGAAGAAAGTTCAGAAAATTGATACGTTTGAAGACCAAATGTATGTACAGATTAGTCATTGCTGTTTCATACAATTTCAGTGGTTTAAAAAAATAAGCATTTATTGTTGTTTATAAATCTACAAGCCAGGCCAGGCGCAGTGGCTCACGCCTGTAATCTTAGCACTTTGGGAGGCCGAGGCGGGCAGATCACGGGGTTAAGAGATCGAGATCATCCTGGCCAACATGATGAAACCCCATCTCTACTAAAAATACAAAAATTAGCAGGGCATGGTGGTGCGTGCCTGTAGTCACAGCTACTTGGGAGGCTGATGCAAGAGCATCTCTTAAACCCGAGGCAGAGATTGCAGTGAGCCAAGATCGTGCTACTGCACTCCAGAGCAGTGGCGACAGCGAGACTCAGTCTCAAAAAAAAAAAAAAAAAATCTACAAGCCAGCTGACCAGTTCTGATCTTGGCTGGCATCTCTGGCATCTTAAGCGCTGACTAGCTATAAACTCGTTTAAAGTAGCTTATGTTGCAGATTATGAGCTCTTTTTGCTATAGTCTCTCATCCTCTAGCTGGCTAGTCCAGGCTTGGAGCGAGAGAGAGTAGGTGAGAGAGAGGGGGGGCAGGCATGAGAGCGAGCACAGAAGCATGCATGGCCTCTTGAGGCTGGGGCATCATCACTTCAGAGTGTCGCTCTCTGGCTCAATATAAGAAGTCGTGGTTGGGTCAGGCACGGTGCCTCACACCTGTAATCCCAGCACTTTGGGAGGCCGAGGTGGGCGGATCACTTGAGGGCAGGAGTTCGAGACTAGTGTGACCAATATGGTGAAACCCCGTCTCTAATAAAAAAATTAGCCGGCATGGTGGCGAGTGCCGGTAGTCTCAGCTACTTGGGAGGCTGAGGCAGGAGAAGTGCTTGAACCTGTGAAGTGGGGGTTACAGTGAGCTGAAATTGAGCCATTGCACTCTAGCCTGGGTGTTCCGGTGAGACTCTGTCTCAAACATTTAAAAAAAAAAGTGTGGTTGGAAATAAATGAAATAAATGTAGGACAAAGAGAAAAGGAAGAGGAAAATAAGGTATCATTGTACATAATCTATGAAGGGACTCAATAAAATAAAGCTATTCTTTTTTATTTTATAAATTTGAAAACTGAGACTGTCCACATAAACAGACATTTATGTTTTGCCCAATTTTCTCCTTTTTTTTTTCTTTTTGTGGAGAATGGGGGTCTCACTATGTTGTCCAGGCTGGTCTTGACTCCCGAGGTCAAGCTATCCTCCTGCCTCCGCCTCCCTAAATGCTGAAATTACTGTTGTCAGCAACAGTGCCCAACCCAAATTTTCTAATAATAATGGACATATGTGTTCCCTGAGACGGTAGCAGTTTGGATAGTCCAGTCGCTGAAGTGTGTCTATTTCCAAACTCAATTTATTTATTTATTTATTTTTCTGAGATGGAGTCTTGCTCTGTTGCCCAGGCTGGAGTGCAGTAGCACGATCTCAACTCACTGCAACCTCTGCTTCCCAAGTTCAAGTGATTCCCCTGCCTCAGCCTACCAAGTAGCTGGGATTACAGGAGCGTACCACCATGCCCAGCTAATTTTTGTATTTTTATTTTTATTTATTTATTTATTTTTTGAGACGGAGTCTTGCTCTGTCGCCCAGGCTGGAGTGCAGTGACGTGATCTCGGCTCACTGCAAGCTCCGCCTCCCGGGTTCACGCCATTCTCCTGCCTCAGCCTCACGAGTAGCTGGGACTACAGGCGCCCGCCACCATGCCCGGCTAATTTTTTGTATTTTTAGTAGAGACGGGGTTTTACCATGTTAGCCAGGATGGTCTCGATCT
>NW_022318103.1:0-1906 GCF_002776525.5 Piliocolobus tephrosceles
TGCAACTCACAGAGTTACACGTTTCTCTTCAGTGATCAGTTTGCTAATACAATTTTCTTGAAATCTGCAATGGGATACTTCTTATCGCAATGAAGCTTATGGAGACAAAGGTAATATCCTCAGTTGAAAATTAGAAAGAAGCTTTCTTAAAAACTTATTGGTGATGTGTGAATTCATCTCACAGAGTTACACTCATGCTTCATGGAGCAGTATATTAATACTGTCTTAGAGGAACCTGAGAATGGCTACTTTGGATCGCATTGAGGCCTACGCTGATAAAGGAAATATCATCAGTTCAAAACGTGAAAGAAGCTTTCTGAGAAACATCTTTGTGATCTGTGAATTCATCTCACAGATTTACAACATAGACTTCAGAAAGTAGTTTTCTAACACTCTTTTCGTGGAATCTGCAAAGTGATATTTGGGAGTCATTTGGGGCCCATGGTGAAAAAGGAAATATCCTCAGATAATAACTAGAGAGAAGCTTTCTGAGACATTGCTTTCTGATGTGTGACTTCATCACAAAGAGTTTCAGCCTTCCCTTCTTGGAACAGTTTGCTAACACTGTTGTCGTGGATTCTGCAAAGTGATATTTGGGAGCTCATTGAGGGCTATGGTGAAAAAGGAAATATCCTGAGATAAAAACTGGAAAGAAGCCTTCTGAAAAAGTGCATTGCGATGTGTGAATGCAACTCACAGAGTAACAAGTTTCGCTTCATTGATCTGTTTACTAAACCAGTTTTCTTGAAATCTGCATTTGGATACTTCTTAGTGCAATGAGGCTTATGGTGACAAAGAAAATATCCTCAGATGAAAACTAGAGAGAAGCTTTCTTAGAAAATTCTTGGTGATGTGTGAATTCATTACACAGAGTTACACTTATGTTTCATGGAGCACCCCATTAACACTGTCTTTGAGGAACCTGAGAAGGCGTATTTTGGATCGCATTGAGGCCTACGATGCTCAAGGAAATATCAGTTAAAAACGTGAAAGAAACTTTCTGAGAAACGTCTTTGTGATCTGTGAATTCATCTCACAGTGTTACAACTTAGTCCTCAGGAAAAAGTTTTCTAACACTTATCGTGGAATCAGCAAAGTGATATTTGGGAGCCCATTGGGGCCAATGATGAAAAAGGAAATATCCTCAGATAATAACTAGAGAGAAGCATTCTGAGAGATTCCTTTCTGATGTGTGACTTCATCACACAGAGTTCCACCCTTCCCTTCTTGGAACAGTTTGCTAACACTGTTGTCGTGAATTCTGCAAAGTGATATTTGAGAGCTTTTTGAGGGCTATAGTGAAAAAGGAAATATCCACAGATAAAACCTGGAAAGAAGCCTTCTGAGAAAATGCATTGCGATGTGTGAATGCAACTCACAGAGTTACACGTTTCTCTTCAGTGATCAGTTTGCTAACACAGTTTCTTTGAAATCTGCAATGGGATACTTCTTAGCACAATGAAGCTTAAGGTGAAAAGGGAAATATCCTCAGATGAAAACTAGAAAACTAGAAAGAAGCTTTCCTAGAAACTTCTTGGTGATGTGTGAATTCAACTCACAGAGTT
This sequence comes from Piliocolobus tephrosceles, assembly GCF_002776525.5. Taxonomy (NCBI): domain Eukaryota; kingdom Metazoa; phylum Chordata; class Mammalia; order Primates; family Cercopithecidae; genus Piliocolobus; species Piliocolobus tephrosceles. The sequence continues at coordinate 1,566 of NW_022318103.1, forward strand.
ACACATATGTTTCATGGAGCAGTCCATTAACACTGTCTTTGAGGAACCTGAGAAGGGCTATTTTGGATCGCATTGAGGCCTAAGCTGAGAAAGGAAATATCACGAGTTAAACACGTGAAAGAGGCTTTCTGAGAAACTTCTTTGTGATCGTTGAATTCATCACATAGAGATACAACTTATTCCTCATTAAGTAGTTTGCTAACATTCTTTTCGTGGTATCTTCAAACTGATATTTGGGAGCCCAATGGGGCGCATGGTGAAAAAGGAATTGTCCTCAGATAATAACAAGAGAGAAGCTTTCTGAGAGATTGCTTTGTGATGTGTGATTTCATCACACAGAG
>NW_022318104.1:0-1906 GCF_002776525.5 Piliocolobus tephrosceles
CTCTGTGTGATGAAATCACACATCACAAAGCAATCTCTCAGAAAGCTTCTCTCTTGTTATTATCTGAGGACAATTCCTTTTTCACCATGCGCCCCATTGGGCTCCCAAATATCAGTTTGAAGATACCACGAAAAGAATGTTAGCAAACTACTTAATGAGGAATAAGTTGTATCTCTATGTGATGAATTCAACGATCACAAAGAAGTTTCTCAGAAAGCCTCTTTCACGTGTTTAACTCGTGATATTTCCTTTCTCAGCTTAGGCCTCAATGCGATCCAAAATAGCCCTTCTCAGGTTCCTCAAAGACAGTGTTAATGGACTGCTCCATGAAACATATGTGTAACTCTGTGAGTTGAATTCACACATCACCAAGAAGTTTCTAGGAAAGCTTCTTTCTAGTTTTCTAGTTTTCATCTGAGGATATTTCCCTTTTCACCTTAAGCTTCATTGTGCTAAGAAGTATCCCATTGCAGATTTCAAAGAAACTGTGTTAGCAAACTGATCACTGAAGAGAAACGTGTAACTCTGTGAGTTGCATTCACACATCGCAATGCATTTTCTCAGAAGGCTTCTTTCCAGGTTTTATCTGTGGATATTTCCTTTTTCACTATAGCCCTCAAAAAGCTCTCAAATATCACTTTGCAGAATTCACGACAACAGTGTTAGCAAACTGTTCCAAGAAGGGAAGGGTGGAACTCTGTGTGATGAAGTCACACATCAGAAAGGAATCTCTCAGAATGCTTCTCTCTAGTTATTATCTGAGGATATTTCCTTTTTCATCATTGGCCCCAATGGGCTCCCAAATATCACTTTGCTGATTCCACGATAAGTGTTAGAAAACTTTTTCCTGAGGACTAAGTTGTAACACTGTGAGATGAATTCACAGATCACAAAGACGTTTCTCAGAAAGTTTCTTTCACGTTTTTAACTGATATTTCCTTGAGCATCGTAGGCCTCAATGCGATCCAAAATACGCCTTCTCAGGTTCCTCAAAGACAGTGTTAATGGGGTGCTCCATGAAACATAAGTGTAACTCTGTGTAATGAATTCACACATCACCAAGAATTTTCTAAGAAAGCTTCTCTCTAGTTTTCATCTGAGGATATTTTCTTTGTCACCATAAGCCTCATTGCACTAAGAAGTATCCAAATGCAGATTTCAAGAAAACTGGTTTAGTAAACAGATCAATGAAGCGAAACTTGTTACTCTGTGAGTTGCATTCACACATCGCAATGCACTTTTTCAGAAGGCTTCTTTCCAGTTTTTATCTCAGGATATTTCCTTTTTCACCATAGCCCTCAATGAGCTCCCAAATATCACTTTGCAGAATCCACGACAACAGTGTTAGCAAACTGTTCCAAGAAGGGAAGGCTGAAACTCTTTGTGATGAAGTCACACATCAGAAAGCAATGTCTCAGAAAGCTTCTCTCTAGTTATTATCTGAGGATATTTCCTTTTTCACCATGGGCCCCAAATGACTCCCAAATATCACTTTGCAGATTCCACGAAAAGAGTGTTAGAAAACTACTTTCTGAAGTCTATGTTGTAAATCTGTGAGATGAATTCACAGATCACAAAGATGTTTCTCAGAAAGCTTCTTTCACGTTTTGAACTGATGATATTTCCTTTATCAGCGTAGGCCTCAATGCGATCCAAAGTAGCCATTCTCAGGTTCCTCTAAGACAGTATTAATATACTGCTCCATGAAGCATGAGTGTAACTCTGTGAGATGAATTCACACATCACCAATAAGTTTTTAAGAAAGCTTCTTTCTAATTTTCAACTGAGGATATTACCTTTGTCTCCATAAGCTTCATTGCGATAAGAAGTATCCCATTGCAGATTTCAAGAAAATTGTATTAGCAAACTGATCACTGAAGAGAAACGTGTAACTCTGTGAGTTGCA
>NW_022318105.1:0-2036 GCF_002776525.5 Piliocolobus tephrosceles
CACATATTCTCTCAAATAAGTTTTCTAGACTTTTAAATTTCTCCTTCTTTTCAGGAACACCAATAGTTTTTAGGTTTGGCCATTTAACATAATCCAAAATTTCTTGAAGCCTCGTTCTTTAAATATTTTTTATTTGTTCTTGTCTGATTGGGTTAATTTGAAAACTCTATGAGCTCTTAAGTTCTTTTTTTTTATTTATATATATTTTTAATTTTCCATAAGTTATTGGGGTACAGGTGATATATGGTTACATGAGTAAGTTCTTTAGTGGTGATTTGTGAGATATTGGTGTATCCATCACCTGAGCAGTAAAACACTGCACCATATTTTCAGTATTTTACCCCTCATCTCCCCTCACTCTTCCCTCCCAAGTCCCCAAAGTCCATTGTATCATTCTTATGCCTTTGTGTCCTCATAGCTGAGCTCCCACATATCTGTGAGAACATACGATGTTTGGTTTTCCATTCCTGGGTTACTTCACTTAGAATAAACGGTCTCCAGTCTCATCTAGGTCACTGCAAATGCTGCTAATTCATTCTTTTTTATGGCTGAGTAGTATTCTATTGTATATATATACCACAGTTTCTTTATCCACTCATTGATTGATGGACATTTGGGTTGGTTCTACTGTTTTGTAATTGTGCATCGTGCTGCTATAAACACATGTGTGCAAGTATCTTTTTTGAATAGTGAATTTCCCAGGTGTTACTTGTGCTTCTTGTATTTGGGTGCCTAGGTCTATAGCAAAGCCAGGGAAGTTTTTCTCGATTATTCCCCAAAATAACGTTTTCAAAGTTTTTAGAATTCTCTTCTTCCTCAGGAACATCAATAATTCTTAGATTTGGTCATTTAACATAATCCCAGACTTCCTGGAAGGTTTGTTTACATTTTCTTATTCCTTTGTCTTTGTCTTTGTTGGATTGGGTTAATTCTAAGACCTTCTCATTGAGCTCTGAATTTCTCTTTTCTACTAGTTTAATTCTGTTGATGAGATTTTCCAGAGCATTTCACATTTCTAATAGGGTGTCCAAAGTTTCCAATATTTTTATTGTTTTTTCTTTGAACTATCTATTTTCTTGAATATCTCTCCCTTCACTTCTTGCATTGCTTTTTGGATTTCCTTGCATTGGGCTTCACTTTTCTCTGGTGCCTTTCTGATTAGCTTAATTACTGACGTCCAGAATTCTTTTTCAGATAAGTCAGGGATTTCTTCTTAGTGTGGATCTATTGTTGGTGAACTAGTGTGATTTTGGGGGGAAGTAATAGCCTGTTCTGTCATATTACTGGGGTTGGTTCTCTGGTTTCTTCTCATTTGGGTAGGCTCTGTCAGAGGGAAGGTCCAGGGTTGATGGCTGTTGTCCAGATTATTTTGTCCCACAGGGTATTCACTTGATGTAGCACTCCCCTCTTTTCCCATAAAAGAGGGGAGTGTTTGTTCCTGTGAGCCAAACTGCAGTGTTTGTCGTCTCTTTTCTAGGTCTAGCCACCCAGCGAGTCTACCAAGCTCTGGGCTAGTACTGGGGGTTGTCTACACAGAATCCTGTGATGTGAACTGTCTATGGGTCTTTCAACCGTGGATACTAGCGCCTGTTCTGGTAGAAGTGGTGGGGTGGGGGTACAGTGGACTCTGTGAGGGTTCTTAGATTTGGTGGTTTGATGTTCTATTTTTGTGCTGATTGCTGCCTGATGGAAGGGCCATCAGGTGGGGGTGGAGCTAGGCATGCCTGAGTTCAGACTCTCCCTGGGCAGGTCTTGCTGCAGCTGCTGTTGGGGTTGGGGTGAGATTCCCAGGTCACTGGAGTTGTATATCTAGGAGGATTATGGCTGCCTTTGCTGAGTCATGCAGGTTGTCAGGGAAGTGGGGGAAAGCCGGCAGCCACAGGCCTCACCCAGCTCCCACGCAAACTGAAGGGCTGGTCTCACTCCCACTGTAACCCCCACAACAGCCCCAAGTCTGTTTCTAGGTGGTGGCAAAGTGAGCTTGAGAACTTTCCCCAGGCTACCCACCTCCTAGCTGTGAAAGAAAAGGGCTTGGT
>NW_022318106.1:0-2036 GCF_002776525.5 Piliocolobus tephrosceles
ACCAAGCCCTTTTCTTTCACAGCTAGGAGGTGGGTAGCCTGGGGAAAGTTCTCAAGCTCACTTTGCCACCACCTAGAAACAGACTTGGGGCTGTTGTGGGGGTTACAGTGGGAGTGAGACCAGCCCTTCAGTTTGCGTGGGAGCTGGGTGAGGCCTGTGGCTGCCGGCTTTCCCCCACTTCCCTGACAACCTGCATGACTCAGCAAAGGCAGCCATAATCCTCCTAGATATACAACTCCAGTGACCTGGGAATCTCACCCCAACCCCAACAGCAGCTGCAGCAAGACCTGCCCAGGGAGAGTCTGAACTCAGGCATGCCTAGCTCCACCCCCACCTGATGGCCCTTCCATCAGGCAGCAATCAGCACAAAAATAGAACATCAAACCACCAAATCTAAGAACCCTCACAGAGTCCACTGTACCCCCACCCCACCACTTCTACCAGAACAGGCGCTAGTATCCACGGTTGAAAGACCCATAGACAGTTCACATCACAGGATTCTGTGTAGACAACCCCCAGTACTAGCCCAGAGCTTGGTAGACTCGCTGGGTGGCTAGACCTAGAAAAGAGACGACAAACACTGCAGTTTGGCTCACAGGAACAAACACTCCCCTCTTTTATGGGAAAAGAGGGGAGTGCTACATCAAGTGAATACCCTGTGGGACAAAATAATCTGGACAACAGCCATCAACCCTGGACCTTCCCTCTGACAGAGCCTACCCAAATGAGAAGAAACCAGAGAACCAACCCCAGTAATATGACAGAACAGGCTATTACTTCCCCCCAAAATCACACTAGTTCACCAACAATAGATCCACACTAAGAAGAAATCCCTGACTTATCTGAAAAAGAATTCTGGACGTCAGTAATTAAGCTAATCAGAAAGGCACCAGAGAAAAGTGAAGCCCAATGCAAGGAAATCCAAAAAGCAATGCAAGAAGTGAAGGGAGAGATATTCAAGAAAATAGATAGTTCAAAGAAAAAACAATAAAAATATTGGAAACTTTGGACACCCTATTAGAAATGTGAAATGCTCTGGAAAATCTCATCAACAGAATTAAACTAGTAGAAAAGAGAAATTCAGAGCTCAATGAGAAGGTCTTAGAATTAACCCAATCCAACAAAGACAAAGACAAAGGAATAAGAAAATGTAAACAAACCTTCCAGGAAGTCTGGGATTATGTTAAATGACCAAATCTAAGAATTATTGATGTTCCTGAGGAAGAAGAGAATTCTAAAAACTTTGAAAACGTTATTTTGGGGAATAATCGAGAAAAACTTCCCTGGCTTTGCTATAGACCTAGGCACCCAAATACAAGAAGCACAAGTAACACCTGGGAAATTCACTATTCAAAAAAGATACTTGCACACACGTGTTTATAGCAGCACGATGCACAATTACAAAACAGTAGAACCAACCCAAATGTCCATCAATCAATGAGTGGATAAAGAAACTGTGGTATATATATACAATAGAATACTACTCAGCCATAAAAAAGAATGAATTAGCAGCATTTGCAGTGACCTAGATGAGACTGGAGACCGTTTATTCTAAGTGAAGTAACCCAGGAATGGAAAACCAAACATCGTATGTTCTCACAGATATGTGGGAGCTCAGCTATGAGGACACAAAGGCATAAGAATGATACAATGGACTTTGGGGACTTGGGAGGGAAGAGTGAGGGGAGATGAGGGGTAAAATACTGAAAATATGGTGCAGTGTTTTACTGCTCAGGTGATGGATACACCAATATCTCACAAATCACCACTAAAGAACTTACTCATGTAACCATATATCACCTGTACCCCAATAACTTATGGAAAATTAAAAATATATATAAATAAAAAAAAAGAACTTAAGAGCTCATAGAGTTTTCAAATTAACCCAATCAGACAAGAACAAATAAAAAATATTTAAAGAACGAGGCTTCAAGAAATTTTGGATTATGTTAAATGGCCAAACCTAAAAACTATTGGTGTTCCTGAAAAGAAGGAGAAATTTAAAAGTCTAGAAAACTTATTTGAGAGAATATGTG
>NW_022318107.1:0-2056 GCF_002776525.5 Piliocolobus tephrosceles
TTTTTTTTTTTTCACATATTCTCTCAAATAAGTTTTCTAGACTTTTAGATTTCTCCTTCTCTTCAGGAACACCAATAGTTTTTAAATTTGGTCATTTAACATAATCCAAAATTTCTTGAAGCCTTGTTCTTTAAATTTTTTTTCTTTGTCCTTGTCTGATTGGGTTAATTTGAAAGCTCTATGAGCTCTTAACTTCTTTTTATTTATTTTTTATTTATATATATTTTTAATTTTCCATAAGTTATTGGGGTACAGGTGATATTTGGTTACATGAGTAAGTTCTTAGTAGTGATTTGTGAGATATTGGTGTACCCATCACCTGAGCAGTAAACACTGCACCATATTTGCAGTATTTTAGCCCTCATATCCCCTCACTCTTCACCTCAAGTCCCCAAAGTCCATTGTATCATTATTATGTCTTTGTGTCCTCATAGCTGAGCTCCCACGTATCTATGAGAACATATGATGTTTGGTTTTCCATTCCTGAGTTACTTCACTTAGAATAAACAGTCTTCAGTCTCATCCAGGTCACTGCAAATGCTGCTAATTCATTCTTTTTTATGGCTGAGTAATATTCTATTGCATATATATACCACAGTTTCTTTATCTACTCATTGATTGATGAACATTTGGGTTGGTTCTACTGTTTTGGAATTGTGCATTGTGCTGCTATAAATACGTGTGTGCAAGTATCTTTTTTGAATAATGAATTTCCCAGGTGTTACTTGTGCTTCTTGTATTTGGGTGTCTCGGTCTCTAGCAAAGCCAGGGAAGTTTTTCTCGATTATTCCCCAAAATATGTTTTCCAAGTTTTTAGAATTCTCTTCTTTCTCAGGAACATCAATAATTCTTAGATTTGGTCATTTAACATAATCCCAGACTTCTTGGAGGGTTTGTTTATATTTTCTTATTCCTTTGTCTTTGTCTTTGTTGGATTGGGTTAATTCTAAGACCTTTTATTTGAGCTCTGAATTTCTTTTTTCTACTAGTTTAATTCTGTTGATGAGATTTTTCCAGAGCATTTCACATTTCTAACAGGGTGTCCAAAGTTTCCAACATTTTTATTGTTTTTTCTTTAAACTATCTATTTTCTTGAATATTTCTCCCTTCACTTCTTGTATTGTTTTTTGGATTTCCTTGCACTGGGCTTCACTTTTCCCTGGTGCCTTTCTGATTAGCTTAATTACTGATGTCCAGAATTCTTTTTCAGATAAGTCAGGGATTTCTTCTTAGTGTGGATCCATTGTTGGTGAACTAGTGTGATTTTGGGGGGAGCATTAAAGAGCCTTGTTTTGTCATATTACCAGGGTTGGTTCTCTGGTTTCTTCTCATTTGGGTAGGCTCTGTCAGAGGGAAGGTCCAGGGTTGATGGCTGTTGTCCAGATTACTTTGTCCCACAGGGTATTCACTTGATGTAGCACTCCCCTCTTTTCTCATAAAAGAGGGGAGTGTTTGTTCCTGTGAGCCAAATTGCAGTGTTTGTCGTCTCTTTTCTAGGTCTAGCCACCCAGTGAGTCTACCAAGCTCTGGGCTAGTACTGGGGGTTGTCTACACAGACGCCTATGATGTGAACTGTCTATGAGTCTTTCAGCTGTGGATACTAGCACCTGTTCTGGTAGAAGTGGTGCAGTGGGGGTGAATTGGACTCTGTGAGGGTTCTTAGATTTGGTGGTTTAATGTTCTATTTTTGTGCTGATAACCACCTGATGGAAGGGCCATCAGGTGGGGGTGAGGCTAGGCATGCCTGAGTTCAGACTCTCCCTGGGTGGGTCTTGTTGCAGCTGCTATTGGAGTTGGGGTGAGAATCCCAGGTCACTGGACTTGTGTATCTAGGAGGATTATGGCTGCCTTTGCTGAGTCATGCAGGTTGTCAGGGAAGTGGGGGAAAGCCGGCAGCCACAGGCCTCACCCAGCTCCCACGCAAACTGAAGGGCTGGTCTCACTCCCACTGTAACCCCCACAACAGCCCCAAGTCTGTTTCTAGGTGGTGGCAAAGTGAGCTTGAGAAGTTTCCCCAGGCTACCCACCTCCTAGCTGTGAAAGAAAAGGGCTTGGT
>NW_022318108.1:0-2056 GCF_002776525.5 Piliocolobus tephrosceles
ACCAAGCCCTTTTCTTTCACAGCTAGGAGGTGGGTAGCCTGGGGAAACTTCTCAAGCTCACTTTGCCACCACCTAGAAACAGACTTGGGGCTGTTGTGGGGGTTACAGTGGGAGTGAGACCAGCCCTTCAGTTTGCGTGGGAGCTGGGTGAGGCCTGTGGCTGCCGGCTTTCCCCCACTTCCCTGACAACCTGCATGACTCAGCAAAGGCAGCCATAATCCTCCTAGATACACAAGTCCAGTGACCTGGGATTCTCACCCCAACTCCAATAGCAGCTGCAACAAGACCCACCCAGGGAGAGTCTGAACTCAGGCATGCCTAGCCTCACCCCCACCTGATGGCCCTTCCATCAGGTGGTTATCAGCACAAAAATAGAACATTAAACCACCAAATCTAAGAACCCTCACAGAGTCCAATTCACCCCCACTGCACCACTTCTACCAGAACAGGTGCTAGTATCCACAGCTGAAAGACTCATAGACAGTTCACATCATAGGCGTCTGTGTAGACAACCCCCAGTACTAGCCCAGAGCTTGGTAGACTCACTGGGTGGCTAGACCTAGAAAAGAGACGACAAACACTGCAATTTGGCTCACAGGAACAAACACTCCCCTCTTTTATGAGAAAAGAGGGGAGTGCTACATCAAGTGAATACCCTGTGGGACAAAGTAATCTGGACAACAGCCATCAACCCTGGACCTTCCCTCTGACAGAGCCTACCCAAATGAGAAGAAACCAGAGAACCAACCCTGGTAATATGACAAAACAAGGCTCTTTAATGCTCCCCCCAAAATCACACTAGTTCACCAACAATGGATCCACACTAAGAAGAAATCCCTGACTTATCTGAAAAAGAATTCTGGACATCAGTAATTAAGCTAATCAGAAAGGCACCAGGGAAAAGTGAAGCCCAGTGCAAGGAAATCCAAAAAACAATACAAGAAGTGAAGGGAGAAATATTCAAGAAAATAGATAGTTTAAAGAAAAAACAATAAAAATGTTGGAAACTTTGGACACCCTGTTAGAAATGTGAAATGCTCTGGAAAAATCTCATCAACAGAATTAAACTAGTAGAAAAAAGAAATTCAGAGCTCAAATAAAAGGTCTTAGAATTAACCCAATCCAACAAAGACAAAGACAAAGGAATAAGAAAATATAAACAAACCCTCCAAGAAGTCTGGGATTATGTTAAATGACCAAATCTAAGAATTATTGATGTTCCTGAGAAAGAAGAGAATTCTAAAAACTTGGAAAACATATTTTGGGGAATAATCGAGAAAAACTTCCCTGGCTTTGCTAGAGACCGAGACACCCAAATACAAGAAGCACAAGTAACACCTGGGAAATTCATTATTCAAAAAAGATACTTGCACACACGTATTTATAGCAGCACAATGCACAATTCCAAAACAGTAGAACCAACCCAAATGTTCATCAATCAATGAGTAGATAAAGAAACTGTGGTATATATATGCAATAGAATATTACTCAGCCATAAAAAAGAATGAATTAGCAGCATTTGCAGTGACCTGGATGAGACTGAAGACTGTTTATTCTAAGTGAAGTAACTCAGGAATGGAAAACCAAACATCATATGTTCTCATAGATACGTGGGAGCTCAGCTATGAGGACACAAAGACATAATAATGATACAATGGACTTTGGGGACTTGAGGTGAAGAGTGAGGGGATATGAGGGCTAAAATACTGCAAATATGGTGCAGTGTTTACTGCTCAGGTGATGGGTACACCAATATCTCACAAATCACTACTAAGAACTTACTCATGTAACCAAATATCACCTGTACCCCAATAACTTATGGAAAATTAAAAATATATATAAATAAAAAATAAATAAAAAGAAGTTAAGAGCTCATAGAGCTTTCAAATTAACCCAATCAGACAAGGACAAAGAAAAAAAATTTAAAGAACAAGGCTTCAAGAAATTTTGGATTATGTTAAATGACCAAATTTAAAAACTATTGGTGTTCCTGAAGAGAAGGAGAAATCTAAAAGTCTAGAAAACTTATTTGAGAGAATATGTGAAAAAAAAAAAA
>NW_022318109.1:0-16174 GCF_002776525.5 Piliocolobus tephrosceles
CCTGAAAACATAGGCACACACTTTGTCTCTCACCCCAGGTGAAGGCCCTCCTGATAACAGGGAAGAATGATGCAACCTGGGGCCTTTATAAAGACCTACTTGCTTCCTTCTGGGTGAGTGGGCTGTGACCTTCACTTATTCCAATTATATAATCATTGGTCAGCCGATTCCCATAAAGCTCTTCTCTGACCTAGTTGCACCTCTCAACTTAATGATTTCATAGGTTCCAAGAGGTGTGGCTGCCAGGTTGCTATGGAAACCTTTGCTCTACTGACCTTTTCTTCCCCCAATAAAAAGTTAAATTAAAAAAAAAGTTAAATCAACTATTCAATGAATAATTGGGTATATTTTAAGTATAATGTTCTCTTTCACAGTGGGGAATAATTCAAAGCCTTCTACCTTAGACAAATATAATTTGTCTCCTGGGGTATTTTTGTTTTGTTTCTTATTTTCACATTTCCAATCAAATAATCCTGGCCAGGCATGGTGGCTCACATCTGTAATCCCAGCACTTTGGGAGGCCAAAGCAGGTGGATCGCCTGAGGTCAGGAGTTCGAGACCAGCCTGGCCAACATGGTGAAACCCTGTCTCTACTAAAAATACAAAAATTAGCTGGGCGTGGTGGTGGTCACCTGTAATCCCAGCTACTCGGGAGGCTGAGGCAGGAGAATCGCTTGAACCTGGGAGGCAGAGTTTGCAGTGAGCCAAGATCGTGCTGTTGCATTCCCGCTGGGCGACAAGAGTAACACTCTGTCTCAAATAATAATAATCCTATTGAGTTCTCAAAAAGGATAGACAATAACCTGGAAGTTGTACATGCTATTGCTAAAGGACCAAATTCATTGTCATGCCTGGGCTGTACAGGCTTGAAAGGAGTGGGGAAGGGCTGATGTACTTAAGAGCTCTGATGAGAGAGTTCAGGCAAGGACAGAGTACAGGTGGCATTGATCTTACCCAGAGGACATTTTCTCAGGTCACTTTAATTCCTTTATGAGATGACAAAGGACACCTGCCAATCTGAACTGTGGAAATCTGAACTAAAAGATCAGCCTCCCCTCAAAGACTGATAGTTGTGTTTATAATAATGGCAAAGAAGAGTTGGAAGTACCAGAAGCCGGGCAAGCCTGAGGTTGCATTTTTCAAAGGTCAGCTAAGGATTATGCTCCACACCCAAAAGATGGAGCCACGAAAGCCATGAATCCTGTGCTTGGGGGACTATTGAGTGAAGAGTTAGGTGCCTTGGCAACCAGACGTCAGGCCCCTCCCATCATCTTATCTAATACCAGCTACTTTTTCTTCTCTATCAATCAGTTCTTTGTTAATATCCTAGCAGGCCTTGTAGCTGCACTCACCTAAATTAAAACATCTGGAGTGCTTAAACCTCCTGATCTGATATCCTTCTAGATGACCTATTGGACTTCAAATTGCTCCACCTAATGGCAGCTAGTTCCTGTATAAGTATCAATTCAAGACCCAAAGCCCAGATGGGTGGAGATACCTACAGACATTTGATTATCATGTCCCTCAAGATAATCTATGGAGAAAATGATTCAAATGTGGTCCTGCTGCCCTTGAAAAGATCACAGTATACATGCACCACTGTTAATTTTAAAAGGTTAGGTACAGTTGTCATGTTTCATTATCAGAAATGCACTATTTTGTTTTTTCAATATACTTCTAGGTCACTGAGGAGCATTACCCCAAGAGTTTCTCTATCTAGCTCTCATTTAAAATTTTTCCATAATCCTGTTTTGTAAATTGATAGTCATTAATTTTCCCCCAACAGATGACTGTTCGTAGAAGTGACCTAGCTAAAATTCTGTTGTAAAAGAGTGAAACGAGGTTGTTTTGTTTATGAGCCCCTACGTATACATCTCTGGGCTCAATCTGATGACCTTTTTTCTTTAGCCAAACAGAATGTTCTATCCTTTAGCCCCACAGCTAAGAGAGGTGGGGATAGGTGTAATGCCACTGCTGGCAAGCGAGGGGTTTTTAATAGTAAAAGCCAATGGAGAATAGAAAAATAGTCAGAACTAGACTTTTTAAAAATATATCAACGTGGTTTCCTCAGTTGTGGGGTTTTGTCTGTTTGTTTTTTGCAAAGCAGAAATGCATGAGAATCATAATCAAAATGCAGTTGTATCTTGTGAAGCCATATGAAACTCTTCAGGAGAACAAGAAAAAGCCCATCAGTAGGAGATGCTAGGACCATCAGCTGAGCCAGGCAGAGGATGACTAGGCATGTAATGTTCAGAGGGCTACTTGGGGGGAAAGGGAGAAAAAAACAGTGTAATGTAAGGCTTCAAAGAATTAAAAAGAAAACTACATTAAATCCAGCAATCCTACTTGGAAACTACTCAAAGGAAAAGAAATAATCAAAAAGACACCTATACTCACGTTTATCACAGCACTATTCATAACAGTACAGCTACGGAATCAAACTAAGTGTCCATCAATGAATGATTGCATAAAGGAAATGTGATATATGTACACAATGGAATATTATTCAGCCATAAAAAGAATGGAATTATGAATTTTGCAGCAAAATGAATGGACCTGGAGGCCATTAAGTGAAACAACTCAGAAACAAAAAGTCAAATACTGCATATTCTCACTTATAAGTGGGAGCTAAATAATGCATTCACATGGACATAGAATGTGGAATAATCACTGGAGACACAGAAGGGTGGGAGGGTGGAAGAGGGGTGAGGGATAAGACATTACTTAATGGGTAGAATGTACACTATTTGGGTGATGGATACACTAAAAGCCTGAACATCACCACTATGCAACGTAGCCACATAACGAAACTGCATTTGTCCTCCTTAAATTTATACAAATATAATTGTAAAAAAAAAAAAAAAAAAAAAAACGAAAGAAAGAAAAGAAAAGAAAAGAAAAAGAAGAGCTAAAGGAGTCAGAAAGAAAAAGTGGCTAGAAATATAATTATGAATCCAAGATAGGAGAGCCCAAGTATGGGGAAGCCAGGACAGAAACTACCAGACGAATGTGAAAAAAAGAAAAGAAAAGAAAAGAAAACACCAGGAAGTGAATATCCAATTGGCTTTAGTCTAGACTCTAGGGTCAGAGAAAAACTATTCCCAAGAAGGGCCCAGATCAGAAGCCAGAAAGCAAATAGATGAGGATGGTCAGTGGGTGTATGTCAGAGGGCCTAAGAGCCACCAAATATATCTGCCCATGGATGTGCTCTATAGTGTTTTCTCAAAAGCAGAAAAACTTAATATATTTCTGTTTCCATGGAATGGTCCCAGAAAGATTCAATGAGTATTTACATTTGCTTGTTTGCTGAGTCAATTCTAGGTTATAGCCAGATAGCCAGCATGTCTGGGAGACTAAGGCAGATGGGGTGGAGACGGCAGTCCGCAGACTTGTCAGAAGGAGAAGATGGGAGTTTGGGATAAGTCCAAATTTAGCATGTTGTCCTAATATACTTAACCACCAACAAATATTGAAATATTATGGGGCTTTCATGTTAATGCAACCTTGGTAGTCTCAAACAATTATGGCTTAGAACTTCCTATTAAGGACTGTGGACTTTAGTGTGTAGAAAGTCTTATACAGAGAGTACACATTGATTCAGAGGAGGTCTGTAGACTGTGTGCAAAGTGCATGCAAAAATTGTGTGTGTGTGCATGCACGCCTTTTTCTGGAGAGCAGATAGTGTTCCATGTGTGTGGTGATAATCACTGAGACACAGCAATACTTTCATGCTTGTGCTGCCTGTCTACAAGCTACAGTGAGAGCTGGAGCTATGAGGCCAAGTGGAGCAGACAGTACTCGTCGCAGGCCTTTTGCTGTAACAAGCTCTGTGTTGGGTGAAATGTGTGGAGGGCAGCTGGAAAAGCCATTTGATCAAGGCCTTGCATTCTTTTTTTTTTTTTTTTTTTTTGAGAAGGAGTCTCCCTCTGTCGCCCAGGCTGGAGTGCAGTGGCGCAATCTCGGCCCACTGCAGCCTCCGCCTCCCGGGTTCAAGCCATTCTCCTACTTCAGCCTCCTGAGTAGCTGGGACTACAGGCGTGCACCACCATGCCTGGCTAATTTTTGTATTTTTAGTAGAGACAGGGTTTCACCATATTGGTCAGGCTGGTCTTGAATCCCTGACCTCATGATCTGCCCTACTCAGCCTCCCAAAGTTCTGGGATTACAGGCGTGAGCCACCACACCCAGCCGGCCTTACATTCTTGAAGGGCCTGTATGTTTGAGGTTATATCACAAAAAAAGGCCATTTTCCACACATCAGAGATTTACGGACAGGACTGAACAGAGACAACATTCATCATACAAATTTAACCTTGTGGCCAGGCATGGTGGCTCACGCCCATAATTAATTCCAGCACTTTGGGAGGCTGAGGTGGGTGGATCACTTGAGTTCAGGAGTTTGAGACCAGGCTAGGCAACATGGCGAGACCCTATCTCTACAAAAAATACAAAAATTAGCTGGCTATGGTGGCGCACACCTGTAGTCTCAGCTACTTGGGAGGCTGAAGCAGGAGGATTGCTTGAGCCCACACAGAGGAGGTTGCAGTGAGCCAAGATGACACCACTGCACTCCAGCCCAGGTGACAGAGTGAGATCCTGTCTAAAAAAACAAACGAACAAAAAAACCAAAACAAACAAATTTAAGCTTGTGTTTCCTTTCTAGACCACACTGCATATAATGCAGGACAAATTAATTTTTATATAAATCCTGGATTTATCTTGCAAAGAGCAAAGTTATACTGTATTAAACTGCTCTGTGATTAAATGTGCAAATGTGTTACCACAATATTTGCAGCCTTACCTTTGGCATTTCCTCATTTTTTTTATACTCACGAAAAGATTTTTTTTTAATTATGGTAAAAACCATGTAACATTAAATTTGCCATCATAGCCGTCTTTAAATGTACAGTTCAGTTGCATTAACTATATTCACATTGTTGTGCAACAGATCTCTAGAACATTTTTATCTTGCAAAACCAAAACTATCCCTATTGAACAACTCTCCGTTTATCTTATAAATAGAAAATTTATATTGCATTAAGCTGCTGTGTATTAAATGTGTGAATATATTTCCACAAATTTTCTTTTCTTTTCATTATTATTCATTTTCGAGGCAAGATCTCACTCTCTCATGCAGGCTGGAGTGCAGTAGTGCGATCTCAGCTCATAGCAACCTCCACCTCCCGGGCTTAAGCTATCCTCCCACCTCAGCCTCCTGAGTAGCTGGGACCCAGGCTGGTCTTGGAACTCCTGAGCTCAAGTGATCCACCCACCTCAGCCTCTCAAAGTACTGGGAGTACAGGCATGGTATTTTCACACATTTTCCAATTTTTTCTTTGACATTTCCTCATTTTTTGTTTGTTCATTTGTCTGCTTTAATACATTAGAATGATCAAAAAATGAAAATGGCCTGGGACTTTCTCAGCTTCTGTAATTTTCTCATTTGTAACAGTCAAGTTCAGCAGCCTATCAAACTTTCCAGGTGTGCTGGCCCAGAGAGAGCAGCAGTGAGTCTGGGCTGAGCTATAGGAATGTTGGGGTGATCAGACCCAACACCAGATCGTGGGGGCAACAAAATCCGGCAGAGTCAAAGGAATGAGAAAAAGACAGTTTGAGAGACAAAGTGGGACCAGGCAGCCATCACGAGTGTGGAGGCTGCCAAGGCCCCAAGCTCTGGGAGCCCACCCTATTTATTGGTGATCAAACAAAAAAACAGTTGGTGAGGATGTGGGGGTTGAAAGGAAACAGTGTATCAAGTGAAAGAGAAACATATGGCTACTTGATATAATGGGAGTGCTAGAAGCAAGGAGCCAGCAAGTCTAGCAGGCATGCAAGCCCTGCCTCAGCTTCTCTCCCAGCACTCAGCTATTCTCCCAACATAGGAAGAGCCATGAGGACAACTTTAATGGGAAAAAGTTCTCTAACATGAAGAAGGAGAGCTCTGGAAGCAGACTGCCTGCATTCAGATCTCCCTCCACTGCTCGATTGCTGTGTGCCTTTAAACAAGTTCCTTAACCTCTCTGAGCCTTGGTTTCCTCTTCTATAAAATGGGGATGATAGTAGTACTTGCCCTATTGGACCGTTGTGTTAAAAAGCACTTTGCCTGTTATATAGGAAGCCACAAATATATATTAGCTGCTGCTGCTGCTGTTATTTACCCCTGTGTCGTGGTGGTGCACAGAAACTTCTCTAGCTGGGAGTTCCTGGGCTGGGGACCTCTCAGTCCATCTTGTCATGACCTTAGTGGGATGAATGATGAGGGATTCAACTGCTTTATTCCACTGAAATCCTAGGCAGGGGAAATAATTTCCATCTTGTGGTTTGAAGGGGGTGAGCTGGAAGGATGGCCGTAAGCAAAAACGTAGGAGATTGTTGTTTATTACGCACATTTCAATAGCATATCTCTCAATCACACCATTATGAATGGTGTCTCTGGCGGATCTCTGTTAAAGTGCAAATAAATTACCTAAGAACCAAGACCAGAAATCTGGACTCTTAGCACTTTACATATCCATGTGAATTAGTCGTGGGGGTTTCTTTTTCCTGAAAACAGCCCTATTGGTATTGGAGGTAAACATAAAGACAGAGAAAGGAAGCAGGCCAAGAGCCAGTGGTGTGCTGGAAAAATGTAACAACCAGTTCTCTGTGAGGCTGTCTTCATTTCTAGTGTGATGTAAATACTCCCACCTTGCCGATTTCAGTTACCACCCTGGCATCACTGAACGTGGAGTTGGGAAGAGCTGCTTAGCAGCACATCATTCTATAATAGCATTGCCACCACACAGATGCAGTAGACCTAAATACCTTCCAGAGCACAGATAACATTCTAAGTAGTAAAATAATTAGGAAGCAATAGGTTTTGAGTATTTATTACTTTGTTTTTAATGTTACTTACTTAATTGTAAGTTTAGATCACTTAATTTTTTAAAATAATGACTGTGTTTAACAACTGGCTTTCAAAATTTTTGAAGTCTTAATGATCTGCTCTTATGAGCTAGTATGAGCCAGTTCTAGCACGCCACAGGCAGAGCCCTGGTTTGTGTTTGGTTGATCAAGGTAAAGAGATTCATCTGGGTCCATTGTCCCAAAGCCTCCAGATCGTATAAATCATAATCCTCGATTCTGGTCATGCTGACTGCTTGCTTTCCTCCTCCCTTCCCAACCAGTCTCCCCACTTCTATTTTTTTTTTCTATTTTTTTTTTTTTTTTTGACACGGAGTTTTGCTCTTGTTTCCCAGGCTGGAGTGCAATGGCAGGATCTCGGCTCACTGTAACCTCTGCCTCCCTGGTTCAAGTAATTCTCCTGCCTCAGCCTCTCAAGTAGCTGGGATCACAGGCGCCCACCACCACACCCAGCTAATTTCTGCATTTTTAGTAGAGATGGGGTTTTGCCATGTTGGCCAGGTTGGTTTCGAACTCCTGACTTCAGGTGATCTGCCCGCCTCAGCCTCCAAAGTGCTGGGATTGCAGGTGTGAGCCACTGTGCGCAGACCCCACTTCTGACCACTTCAATCACTCCTCAAAAATTGTCTGTATCACCAACTGCCACTTCTCTTCCTCTTGTCCAAACCCTAAGGGACTTCCTGAGCCCAGCACCCAGCATCAGGCTGTGCCAAGGGGACTCCCTTGGTGGCTACCCATTAAACCGTGACTTGGCCAGCAAGCTGGGCTCTCATGGGCCAACTCTCTCCCCCTCATTCAAAAACCTGCTGCACAGACCTCCTTGGAGACCCCCTTGGAGACCAGATTTTAATTGGAATGAAACAAAACTGTGAGAAACCAGACCCTGCTCCTCTGTCAGGAACTTGCACACCTTAAGCCCTGTTCGTTACCAGGCTAAACTGCTCACAACATTCCACATGACTGGTCAATTCTCTCTCTATGGATCACCAGGTGTTTTTCATGAGTTGTTGCGTCTGCCTGGAGTACTCTTCAGCACTTCTCTACTCTCTCATCTGCTTCAACCCTTCTCGACTCTCTTATGTGGAAAGCATCTCATTCTTCTGAGTTCAGCTCCTGCATCACCTCCTTCCAAAGCCCTCCCTGAACACCTTCCAGGCAAGATTAGGTGCCTTTCCTATGAGGTCCCACCACCATGCCCTGTGTAATGAATAAGTCTGTGTTTTCTTCCTTAGGCTGCAAACCTCTCAAGGGCAGGGATAGTGTTGTATTCCTCTCTACAGCCCAATGCCTAGCACATGATATGTGTCCTGCAAATGTTTGTTCCATTAATAAATGAATAAATTAGAGATGTTAATGCCCTTTTAGGGCCTGGGCTAAGAATTACCATGATAACTGAGTCTCTATTTTCCTGGCAGTTGCTATAGGTGAACATCCTCACATTCGAACCTTGAGGTAGGCGTGAGCACTAGAATTCCCCCTTTCTCACTTTAAAAATTCCTTCATCTGTGAATTTGTAGCCCTTTAGACCTGGTAGCCAACAAAAAACCCTCCCTTTAAGGCATCTGGTCCCCAGGAGAAAGGACTAGATTGACTTGCTGCTTTTCTTTGTGAATCTACTTCACTATGGGGCTTTAAAAACATTCAGGAAAAATAGAAACAGACCAGGCACTTGGCTGGGATTGTTGAACCTGTGACCCCAGCCCTGAAATCTCTTGCTTCTTGTCTTCCTATTTAAAAAGATAATGCATGTCTATTTGGGGTGGGAAAATTAGAGGTAATATCTTGATGACCTGCCCTATGAAGTAGATACAATTGTTTTGCAGATGTGGAAACTGAGACACAGTTTCTTTATTACATAGGTGGTAAGTGATGGGGGCAAGATTCTAACGTAAACAGTCTAACTCTAGGATCTGTGATCTCAACCACTGCACTGTAGTAATATTTGATGGACAGATTAATGAATTAATAAATGCAGTGGAAAGTATTGTGGGTTGAAGGGCTGTCTATGCTGGATCAGGATCCCAAAATCTGATTTTGGTCCTAACTGGGATAGCCATTCTGACTCCTTCCATGTCACCTGAATGACTGGGGGCAGAGGGTGTGTGAGTTGGCAGGAATGAGGTTCCTCTTTTTCAGCCAAAAGCAGCCTGCCTCAGTTGCATGAAACCCAAACTTCTGTGAATGGAGTGGAAGGTTTCTCCCAAGTAACAGGTTGTGTGAGAGAAAGGCTCCTAGAACAGAGAAGCAATCTAAAGAGACGGCTGGGTCGGGGAGGGTCAGAGAGAGAACAATCCCCAATGGGGCCTTTCCAAATAGGCTGTAGCTCTTTAAAAAATTATTTGTTCTTCCCAATGAAAGTTCCATCTCCAAGAAGCCACACATCAGAACACTCATGGGGTGGGGAGGGCCAGCTGTGAGCTTCTTCTAGTGTGCTGAGTGTGCACTACATTTTAGGCTCTTGTCTCATTTTGGCCACTAACTCATGGAGTGATCTTGAACACTGCTATGCAACTATAGTTCTCTTATCTGCAAAATGGGAAAAATAATACTGGCTGAAAGCAGGAGGTTTAGCTGGGCTGAAAGGCCTCTTTCAGCACTGGGATGTATGACTCTAGAACATACATCTGTATGTATGTAGCTTTCAACATTTATCCCTTATTTTGCCTTTTGAACCTCCAAATCTACACTCCTATTTTTTCTTTGTAATAAAATGATTTGTATTGCCTTGGGTATATACCCAGTAATGGGATTGCTGGGCCAAATGGTACTTCTGGTTCTAGATCTCTGAGATATCACCACACTGTCTTCTGTAATGGTTGAACTAACTTACATTCCCACCAACAGTGTAAAAGCATTCCTATTTCTCCACAGCCTCACCAGCATCTGTTGTTTCTTGACTTTTTAATAATTGCCATTCTGACTGGTGTGAGATGGTATCTCATCGTAGTTTTGATTTGCATTTATGAATTGAGTTGTTCTCTTGGGTCTGTGGCACTACACAATGGGCAGCCCATAATAGTGGGTAAAAATGTGGGCTCTGGAATCCATACGGGCTCTGGCCCAGATCTTAATCAGTATGACCATTGCCAAGTAACAAAACCATCCCATGCCATAGTTTACTTGCCTATAACAAGTATATAACAAGATGTCTACTTCACATATTATAGTGAGCTCTACTTCAGATTATTGTGAAGAGCTCTACTTCACAAATTACTATTTCTTTTTCTTTTTGAGATGTAGTCTTGCTGTGTCACCCAGGTTGGAGTATAGTGGCATAATCTCAGCTCACCGCAACCCCTGCCTCCTGGGTTCCAGTGATTCTCCTGGCTCAGCCTCCCGAGTAGCTGGGATTACAGGCGCATGCCACTAGGCCCAGCAAAAAAAATTTTTTTTTTCAGTAGAGAAGGGGTTTCACCACGTTTACCAAGCTGGTCTCAAACTCCTGACCTCAGGTGATCCACCCATCTCGACCTCCCAAAGTGCTGGGATTATAGGCATGAGCCACTGCACCTGACCACAGATTATTGTTTCTAATAAGAATGTTAAATATTCTAGAAAAAAAACATGGCATGTAATGAACACTCAATGGACACTGGCTTGGCCTTTGGATCAGTGACCAACTCATTGAGGAGCTGCTGATACACTGTCTGTCCTTTCTGGGATCAGCCTACACGTGCAAGAACATGGCTCTTATTTCCTGAAGACATGACTGCATTCTTAGTTTGGGCATAAGTGACTTCCCAAATCAGGATGGAAGATCAAGGCCACAGTTAATATAGGAAGAGGATACATGATGTTCTGGCCAGGAGATGAAAAGGTAGCCACTTCAGCTCTCATAATTAGCCATTTCCATAACCTTTCTCTGCCTTCATTCCTGTCTTTTCCTCCCCCCATCCTTTTCTCCCTCCAATGGGAACTCATCACTGTAGACTGCCTAAGCAGAAGGGCTTAACTCCATTTGTGGACACAATGCTCCCCCTTCCCTAATAACCACTTTTATTTATTTATTTATTTATTTATTTATTTATTTAATTATTTATTGAGACGGAGTCTCTCTCTGTTGCCCAGGCTGGAGTGCAGTGGCACGATCTCGGCTCACTGCAAGCTCTGCCTCCCGGGTTCCCGCCATTCTCCTGCCTCAGCCTCCTGCGTAGCTGGGACTACAGGCACCCGCCACCATGCCTGGCTACTTTTTTTGTATTTTTAGTAGAGACGGGGTTTCACTGTATTAGTCAGGATGGTCTTGATCTCCTGACCTGGTTATCTGCCCGCCTCAGCCTCCCAAAGTGCTGGGATTACAGGCGTGAGCCACAGTGCCCAGCCCTATCTTCTTATGAAAGTGCTCATTTCAGCTCGCAGAAGAAACACATGGTCCTGAGACTGTAGAGTTGCCTTCTACCAGTGGCAACAGACATCCTGATAGGCTAAAGGTGCAATGATCTCCCCTGTTCCCATGACTGTATTGAATATCCCCATAATGCACTTCTAAAATCCAAGAGAAGCAAGATTTCTGTAGCAAACCTGGATTTAGGGCAAGTGGGCTATTTCGGCACTTTGCAGCACTTGTAGTGTCCAGAAATTGTTGATATTGACTTACTATAAGGTAGGAAGTATTCTGCAAAAGGGTGCAATTTGGGAGGCCGTACTTCAATAAATGGAGTAAAGAGTTTTTTCAGGTCTTTGTAATGCAACGATGACATTTGATAATATATGTGTGTATGTGGACAGGAAATGTGGATGACCAGTCAATGTAAGTATAGGTTGAAATGGGAAAAATCAGTAACCAAAAACTGGAAAGGGCGGGAGAAGGGGCCTCAGAGATACAGAGGCAGGGTTCCTCAGAACTTACACTTCTCTACCTTGCCTGGAACATACCTCTGCATTGAGCTGACCACAGACAAGTCTGGCTAGGAAATCTCTACATTACCTGGAAGAAGTCAATATGGGAGTACTGACACCAGCCCCTTCCCATCCCACCTCAGGCCCTCCTGGGAATGAAGAAATCATAAGAGAATAAGGAAAAGTTTAGGCTTCTGGGAGTCTAGGACATTTTTCCTTCCTTTCTCTTGTTCATATCTCATTTTTCAACTGGCGTTATCTTCTAGGGAGGCATATTTGGCCCTGGAGAACTCAAAAGAGCCAGAGTGGATCCCAGAAGAGAGGATGCACAAAGTGTTAACTTTGGTTCTAACAAAGGCCTGGAGGACAACTACAAACAGAACCTTCTTTTAAGGTGGTTCAATTCGGTTCTCCAGAGAAAAATTATGCAGGGATTCTGGGCAGGACTGTCTTGTGTCTTTAAGTGTACTCTATCTCTTGAGAACCAGAGAGTGGCAGACTGGGCACAGAAGGACAAAGTCCAACAGAGCCAAGCCTTTCCTCTGGGGCCTAGATGGGTAGGAGTTCTGATTTTTTTTTTTTTCCAATAACCCCCAAGATCCTATTACACAGAATGAGATCAAGCTCAAGTGGAATTTTCTATCATTTCATTTTTAATTGTCCCATTCTTGTGTCCTTCTTCTCTCAATGGTAAGAACTCATTTAAAAGTTATCAATGGCATAAGACTAAAATTAGTACTGTAGAGAAGATGGGATGTTGCTGAAGCCCTTCTGCTGGGGTCAGCTTGGTCACTATCACTCATTGTCACAAATGTTACCAATTTTCCTGTTAAAAGGTTCTGTTTTGGGCCTTAGCTTTAGCCTATTGTTAATAAACTGCTTGGTTAAAGTAAAAATGTGTTATTTGTTTTCTTGAACACTTTATGATGCCCAAGAAAATAGTAGGTAGTGTGTTCTGCTTTAAGCAAACCCAGTATGTGAATGCTTGGATTTACATATCAAGTAGGGGCAGATATTGACAAAATGCTTCAACATAATTCTTTATGTAACAAGCTTTTCTGGTGCATTTTGAAACAATTTATGGCCAGTTTTTCAGAACACATCAGTCACATTAATCAGTTCAACCTGCCTCACTGTCACATACATGGGAGTTTGCTGTCTGAATGCAGGTATATTTCCTTAAAGGATCCTCTGGTCAAAGGTATTACAACCAATGGGAACAAGAACAAAATAGATGTTCCTGAAGCATTCCTTTCTATTCAGCTTCCACCGAAGTGATACTGAAGCTCCTTGGATAATTTTTTTCCTAAGGTAGGAATACAGTTTTGTTGGACACAAAGTGAGGCAATAGGAAGCATTTTTTTAATGAACAAACAACTTTCACACAAACTGTCTGTATCACATTGTTATTACAACATAGATGAGCTGAAACGTTTTTGTACAGATTTGGAGGAAGGGAATCCTAAAAAGAAGTCAAGCATATAGAGGTAGTTGAATAGCAATATGGGGGGAAAAAAAAGCATTATCTTATATTTCCCTTCAGTTCGTTACAGTGCAAGAGTAAAATGGCTGCTTACCAAACAAATGGAAAACACACACACATTTGCCACTGTTTATGTGGCTTGCTTGATGTTTTAATCCTGGCATTACTTACAACTGCGTAAGATGATGGAACTAGTTTATCTAAAATAAGCCTATGGTGCCACATTGACCTATTAACTTTCCTTTTATTCCATTATTAGTGTTGCTTTAACAACAGATAAATGTTAATCGACTTTTAAAATTATGCATTAGCTACAGTGTTGCTTTGTAAACTTCTGTTAAATCACGTTTGCTGCAAAAACATTTTAAACAACAGCTACAGAGTCATGAAGCAAAAGCTTTAAAGTGACACCAGGAACAGAGATTACAGGCACTTCTCTCTGGAGGTTAACTTAGCATGTTTGGAAATACACATTTGTAAGTGAAAATTTCTTCATTTCACCTCTGGATGTGTGTAATCCAGATTATTAAATAGTTGTACAGTGTAATAAGGTGGGAGCTATCATTCTAAGATGAATTGAATGTGTACATTTTATGTGGCTCCTTTTCCTTCCTTCTCTTTGAACTCAGAACGGGCACAAATTGAAGCCCATGCTGCCAGCTGCTTTTTAGAACTGTCTTCTATCATAAATCAAAACCTCATTTCTCAGCCTCAAGAACACGGGCTGAAAATCTTCCCTTTTCCATTGTTTGGGCTGCCCTCCATTTGCATCTTTGTCACACACCACTGTTATGGTTCTGCCTTGGTGAGCAGTAATGGATGCAAAGTCAATATATTGGGAACTCAAGGAATGAGTCCCTGAATTAAATTCCCATCTTGGAAATGGAGTTGGCGTGGGGAACACAGACAGATTGCAGTCTGTCAACAGTATGCAATCTGTTTACTGTAAGAGACCTCTGGGTGCTGTGAACAAGCCTTAGGAGCTGCACCGCTCCAAAGGCCAGTCACAGGGGATTATCTGAGCCCAGGTCAGCTCCACAAGTAGAGCTGGAAGCGCCACATGCGCAATGACTCGGCTTGCCCCTTGCTACCTAGGCAGCACTGGGCTAGAAGCAGCTGGCCTTCAGAAAAGGCAAACTTTAAAAATAGTCATTCTCTGCCCCGCTAAGTCAGGGGCAGGCACTCTTTTCTCCAAGTTGTCTACAGAAAATTGGTTTTTTATTTTCTACATTTTGCTGGTTATTTGCTAGCAGCAGTAGTACAGTACAAAGCAGAAAGGCATGATGTCCGCTTGCTACCTTGTGTGTGTGTATACACACACACACACACACACACACAAAGACATATATACATACATACAAAAAAATAACCAAAAAATAACCTACTAGGCAGAAGACTGGGTCAGTCATGACAGACAAAAAAACTAACCAAATAAGTGGCACTATCTACCGTGGGGGAAGTCTTACTTTTCTGGCCTAGATTTAGCTTTA
Source organism: Piliocolobus tephrosceles (assembly GCF_002776525.5). Taxonomy (NCBI): domain Eukaryota; kingdom Metazoa; phylum Chordata; class Mammalia; order Primates; family Cercopithecidae; genus Piliocolobus; species Piliocolobus tephrosceles. The sequence goes on from NW_022318109.1 coordinate 14,716, forward strand.
TGTCTTTCTTCTAGATATCCTTCATTCCCAAGCTGTGCAACAAAACCAACTTCCCAGTGTAAAAATGGTCAAGACCAATTGATTACCTGGTTAAGGTACATCCCAAAGAAAGCCAAAGCTTAGCCTTGCATCCTGCCTTGCAACTAGACAAAGCATTCAACATAGTGGAGGCTCAGTTTTCTCATTCACAATATAGGGATATAACTGCTCTCGCAGGGTTGATATGAGAAATAAATGATTTAATGAGCTCAGGTATGTGAGATCACTTGGCTCAGTACCCAGTACATGGGGATCTCAGCACATTTTTGTTGAATCTGTTACTTTGGGCAACATAAAGAAATACTATCAACTAAGCACAGAAGTCACAGATTGTAATCTCTAATCATCTGGGATGGGTAAGGTTCTCAATACATTTTGGAGAACAGGGAGTGATAAGTTGGTTATTCTAATGGAGCTAGAACTTAAGGCTTCCATTCTATCAGAAATCCTACACTGGGCGTGGTGGCTCACACCCACACCCGTAGTCCCAGCACTTTGGGAGGCCCAGGCAGGTGGATTACCTGAGGTCGGGAGTTTGAGACTAGCCTGGCCAACATGGTGAAACCCCATCTCTACTATAACTACAAAAATTAGCCAGGTGTGGTGGTGCGTGCCTATAATCCGAGCTACTTGGGGGGCTGAGGCAGGGGAATCACTTGAACCTGGGAGGCAGAGGTTGCAGTGAGCTAAAATCCAGCCACTGCACTCCAGCCTGGGTGACAGAGTGAGACTTGGACTCTCTCTCTCTCTCTCTCTCTCTCACACACACACACACACACACACACACACACACACACACAAAAGAAATCCTAGACCTACAAACGGCACTACCTTTTAGCCCTTATTGAAGCAGGAAAAAAATTTCTGATGTATGATTGATCCCTATCTCTGACCCTCATTTGTTCTCCAGTCATTTCACTTTCACACAGATTTAATTCCCAAAAGAATTATCTGTAAATCATCAAATTATGGGTCCAAAAATCAGTGGTATGTATTCCCCCAAGTAAGTTTAAAGGGGTTTTAAGTGGATATTGTGTGTAAAGGCAGCGTTTTATACAAATGTAGGCCCTTGATGAGATTCTATAAACTATGACTAATCTAATAGTAGCTATTATTTCTTGAATGCATTCTAGGTGTGAGACACTGTGCTAATTGATTTACATGTTATCTCATTTAATTTTTGTAACAACCCTATATGCAGAACTTATCACTATCATTTCACAGCTTAGAAAACTGGGGCTTGGCAAAAGTTAAATCAATTGCCAAAAGCAATATATCTAATAAGTAGAGAAGCTTAGGGCCCTTTTCTTTGTTGCATTTACGCTAGATAATAAGAAACTATTAGGATTGTGTTATGACCAGATGGTCTGAGAACCAGGGGGGAGGGAGAGTCTTTTCTGCTCCCTGAGCCTTGCAGAGT
>NW_022318110.1:0-1053 GCF_002776525.5 Piliocolobus tephrosceles
ATCAGCTTAGCCAACATGGTGAAACCCCATCTCTACTAAAAATACAAAAATTAGGCTGGGCTCGGTGGCTCACGCCTCTAATCCCATCACTTTGGGAGGCTGAGGCGGGTGGATCACAAGATCAGGAATTTGAGACCATTGTGGCTAATGCGGTGAAACACCGTCTCTACTAAAAATACAAAATTAGCCAGGTATGGTGGCACATGCCTGTAGTCCTAGCTACACGGGAGGCTGAGGCAGGAGAACGGTGTGAACCTGGGAGGCAGAGCTTGCAGTGAGCCGAGACTGCTACTGCACTCCAGCCTGGGCAACAGAGCGAGACTCCATCTCAAAAAACAAAACAAAACAAAAAAACAAAAAACCCAAAAATTAGCCAGGTGTGGTGATGTGTGCCTGTAATCTCAGTTACTCGGGAGGCTGAGGTAGGAGAATTGAGCCAAGATCATGCCACTGTACTCCAGTCTGGGTGACAGAACAAGACTCCATCTCAAAAAAAAAAAAAAAAAATCTTGGGGGATCCTTTTCTCCCCACCCTTGGTCCACAAAGTTCAAATTAGGCTCCAATTCTGGAGCTACAAGGTTAGATCCTGGGATCCTAGACCTGGGCCAATCAGAGCCTCCCCACCCCCTGCCTCAGTGACGGGCCAGAGTAATCCAGGTGCTTTGGCCTGACTGGTCAGGAAGAGGCATCCATTCTTTACAACTGGCTAACTCACTCCACGTGGTTCCAATGTGAGGACCAGGGAAGACAGCGACACCACCTTGTCTTAAGTGGGGTCAGGAATGAAGCCAACACACAGAACAGAGCAGTGCTGTGAAATGCAACATTCTTGGGACTTAACAGCACTGGACACCTGGATCCAGCCAAGCCTGAAAGAGGAAGATTTGGGTTGGGTTCTTTGTTTCAGGCCCAATAAATTCCTCTTCAAGTAGTTTGTTTTCTTTGTAGGTCAGTTTCCCCATACTTTGACTCAGGATCAGGAGTGAAATTCCCTTTTTTCAATTTGGTCATTCCTAGTTGCTCTTTCTGTCACTTGCAACCAAATGAACCCA
>NW_022318111.1:0-16175 GCF_002776525.5 Piliocolobus tephrosceles
ACTCTGCAAGGCTCAGGGAGCAGAAAAGACTCTCCCTCCCCCCTGGTTCTCAGACCATCTGGTCATAACACAATCCTAATAGTTTCTTATTATCTAGCGTAAATGCAACAAAGAAAAGGGCCCTAAGCTTCTCTACTTATTAGATATATTGCTTTTGGCAATTGATTTAACTTTTGCCAAGCCCCAGTTTTCTAAGCTGTGAAATGATAGTGATAAGTTCTGCATATAGGGTTGTTACAAAAATTAAATGAGATAACATGTAAATCAATTAGCACAGTGTCTCACACCTAGAATGCATTCAAGAAATAATAGCTACTATTAGATTAGTCATAGTTTATAGAATCTCATCAAGGGCCTACATTTGTATAAAACGCTGCCTTTACACACAATATCCACTTAAAACCCCTTTAAACTTACTTGGGGGAATACATACCACTGATTTTTGGACCCATAATTTGATGATTTACAGATAATTCTTTTGGGAATTAAATCTGTGTGAAAGTGAAATGACTGGAGAACAAATGAGGGTCAGAGATAGGGATCAATCATACATCAGAAATTTTTTTCCTGCTTCAATAAGGGCTAAAAGGTAGTGCCGTTTGTAGGTCTAGGATTTCTTTTGTGTGTGTGTGTGTGTGTGTGTGTGTGTGTGTGTGTGTGAGAGAGAGAGAGAGAGAGAGAGAGTCCAAGTCTCACTCTGTCACCCAGGCTGGAGTGCAGTGGCTGGATTTTAGCTCACTGCAACCTCTGCCTCCCAGGTTCAAGTGATTCCCCTGCCTCAGCCCCCCAAGTAGCTCGGATTATAGGCACGCACCACCACACCTGGCTAATTTTTGTAGTTATAGTAGAGATGGGGTTTCACCATGTTGGCCAGGCTAGTCTCAAACTCCCGACCTCAGGTAATCCACCTGCCTGGGCCTCCCAAAGTGCTGGGACTACGGGTGTGGGTGTGAGCCACCACGCCCAGTGTAGGATTTCTGATAGAATGGAAGCCTTAAGTTCTAGCTCCATTAGAATAACCAACTTATCACTCCCTGTTCTCCAAAATGTATTGAGAACCTTACCCATCCCAGATGATTAGAGATTACAATCTGTGACTTCTGTGCTTAGTTGATAGTATTTCTTTATGTTGCCCAAAGTAACAGATTCAACAAAAATGTGCTGAGATCCCCATGTACTGGGTACTGAGCCAAGTGATCTCACATACCTGAGCTCATTAAATCATTTATTTCTCATATCAACCCTGCGAGAGCAGTTATATCCCTATATTGTGAATGAGAAAACTGAGCCTCCACTATGTTGAATGCTTTGTCTAGTTGCAAGGCAGGATGCAAGGCTAAGCTTTGGCTTTCTTTGGGATGTACCTTAACCAGGTAATCAATTGGTCTTGACCATTTTTACACTGGGAAGTTGGTTTTGTTGCACAGCTTGGGAATGAAGGATATCTAGAAGAAAGACATAAAGCTAAATCTAGGCCAGAAAAGTAAGACTTCCCCCACGGTAGATAGTGCCACTTATTTGGTTAGTTTTTTTGTCTGTCATGACTGACCCAGTCTTCTGCCTAGTAGGTTATTTTTTGGTTATTTTTTTGTATGTATGTATATATGTCTTTGTGTGTGTGTGTGTGTGTGTGTGTATACACACACACAAGGTAGCAAGCGGACATCATGCCTTTCTGCTTTGTACTGTACTACTGCTGCTAGCAAATAACCAGCAAAATGTAGAAAATAAAAAACCAATTTTCTGTAGACAACTTGGAGAAAAGAGTGCCTGCCCCTGACTTAGCGGGGCAGAGAATGACTATTTTTAAAGTTTGCCTTTTCTGAAGGCCAGCTGCTTCTAGCCCAGTGCTGCCTAGGTAGCAAGGGGCAAGCCGAGTCATTGCGCATGTGGCGCTTCCAGCTCTACTTGTGGAGCTGACCTGGGCTCAGATAATCCCCTGTGACTGGCCTTTGGAGCGGTGCAGCTCCTAAGGCTTGTTCACAGCACCCAGAGGTCTCTTACAGTAAACAGATTGCATACTGTTGACAGACTGCAATCTGTCTGTGTTCCCCACGCCAACTCCATTTCCAAGATGGGAATTTAATTCAGGGACTCATTCCTTGAGTTCCCAATATATTGACTTTGCATCCATTACTGCTCACCAAGGCAGAACCATAACAGTGGTGTGTGACAAAGATGCAAATGGAGGGCAGCCCAAACAATGGAAAAGGGAAGATTTTCAGCCCGTGTTCTTGAGGCTGAGAAATGAGGTTTTGATTTATGATAGAAGACAGTTCTAAAAAGCAGCTGGCAGCATGGGCTTCAATTTGTGCCCGTTCTGAGTTCAAAGAGAAGGAAGGAAAAGGAGCCACATAAAATGTACACATTCAATTCATCTTAGAATGATAGCTCCCACCTTATTACACTGTACAACTATTTAATAATCTGGATTACACACATCCAGAGGTGAAATGAAGAAATTTTCACTTACAAATGTGTATTTCCAAACATGCTAAGTTAACCTCCAGAGAGAAGTGCCTGTAATCTCTGTTCCTGGTGTCACTTTAAAGCTTTTGCTTCATGACTCTGTAGCTGTTGTTTAAAATGTTTTTGCAGCAAACGTGATTTAACAGAAGTTTACAAAGCAACACTGTAGCTAATGCATAATTTTAAAAGTCGATTAACATTTATCTGTTGTTAAAGCAACACTAATAATGGAATAAAAGGAAAGTTAATAGGTCAATGTGGCACCATAGGCTTATTTTAGATAAACTAGTTCCATCATCTTACGCAGTTGTAAGTAATGCCAGGATTAAAACATCAAGCAAGCCACATAAACAGTGGCAAATGTGTGTGTGTTTTCCATTTGTTTGGTAAGCAGCCATTTTACTCTTGCACTGTAACGAACTGAAGGGAAATATAAGATAATGCTTTTTTTTCCCCCCATATTGCTATTCAACTACCTCTATATGCTTGACTTCTTTTTAGGATTCCCTTCCTCCAAATCTGTACAAAAACGTTTCAGCTCATCTATGTTGTAATAACAATGTGATACAGACAGTTTGTGTGAAAGTTGTTTGTTCATTAAAAAAATGCTTCCTATTGCCTCACTTTGTGTCCAACAAAACTGTATTCCTACCTTAGGAAAAAAATTATCCAAGGAGCTTCAGTATCACTTCGGTGGAAGCTGAATAGAAAGGAATGCTTCAGGAACATCTATTTTGTTCTTGTTCCCATTGGTTGTAATACCTTTGACCAGAGGATCCTTTAAGGAAATATACCTGCATTCAGACAGCAAACTCCCATGTATGTGACAGTGAGGCAGGTTGAACTGATTAATGTGACTGATGTGTTCTGAAAAACTGGCCATAAATTGTTTCAAAATGCACCAGAAAAGCTTGTTACATAAAGAATTATGTTGAAGCATTTTGTCAATATCTGCCCCTACTTGATATGTAAATCCAAGCATTCACATACTGGGTTTGCTTAAAGCAGAACACACTACCTACTATTTTCTTGGGCATCATAAAGTGTTCAAGAAAACAAATAACACATTTTTACTTTAACCAAGCAGTTTATTAACAATAGGCTAAAGCTAAGGCCCAAAACAGAACCTTTTAACAGGAAAATTGGTAACATTTGTGACAATGAGTGATAGTGACCAAGCTGACCCCAGCAGAAGGGCTTCAGCAACATCCCATCTTCTCTACAGTACTAATTTTAGTCTTATGCCATTGATAACTTTTAAATGAGTTCTTACCATTGAGAGAAGAAGGACACAAGAATGGGACAATTAAAAATGAAATGATAGAAAATTCCACTTGAGCTTGATCTCATTCTGTGTAATAGGATCTTGGGGGTTATTGGAAAAAAAAAAAAATCAGAACTCCTACCCATCTAGGCCCCAGAGGAAAGGCTTGGCTCTGTTGGACTTTGTCCTTCTGTGCCCAGTCTGCCACTCTCTGGTTCTCAAGAGATAGAGTACACTTAAAGACACAAGACAGTCCTGCCCAGAATCCCTGCATAATTTTTCTCTGGAGAACCGAATTGAACCACCTTAAAAGAAGGTTCTGTTTGTAGTTGTCCTCCAGGCCTTTGTTAGAACCAAAGTTAACACTTTGTGCATCCTCTCTTCTGGGATCCACTCTGGCTCTTTTGAGTTCTCCAGGGCCAAATATGCCTCCCTAGAAGATAACGCCAGTTGAAAAATGAGATATGAACAAGAGAAAGGAAGGAAAAATGTCCTAGACTCCCAGAAGCCTAAACTTTTCCTTATTCTCTTATGATTTCTTCATTCCCAGGAGGGCCTGAGGTGGGATGGGAAGGGGCTGGTGTCAGTACTCCCATATTGACTTCTTCCAGGTAATGTAGAGATTTCCTAGCCAGACTTGTCTGTGGTCAGCTCAATGCAGAGGTATGTTCCAGGCAAGGTAGAGAAGTGTAAGTTCTGAGGAACCCTGCCTCTGTATCTCTGAGGCCCCTTCTCCCGCCCTTTCCAGTTTTTGGTTACTGATTTTTCCCATTTCAACCTATACTTACATTGACTGGTCATCCACATTTCCTGTCCACATACACACATATATTATCAAATGTCATCGTTGCATTACAAAGACCTGAAAAAACTCTTTACTCCATTTATTGAAGTACGGCCTCCCAAATTGCACCCTTTTGCAGAATACTTCCTACCTTATAGTAAGTCAATATCAACAATTTCTGGACACTACAAGTGCTGCAAAGTGCCGAAATAGCCCACTTGCCCTAAATCCAGGTTTGCTACAGAAATCTTGCTTCTCTTGGATTTTAGAAGTGCATTATGGGGATATTCAATACAGTCATGGGAACAGGGGAGATCATTGCACCTTTAGCCTATCAGGATGTCTGTTGCCACTGGTAGAAGGCAACTCTACAGTCTCAGGACCATGTGTTTCTTCTGCGAGCTGAAATGAGCACTTTCATAAGAAGATAGGGCTGGGCACTGTGGCTCACGCCTGTAATCCCAGCACTTTGGGAGGCTGAGGCGGGCAGATAACCAGGTCAGGAGATCAAGACCATCCTGACTAATACAGTGAAACCCCGTCTCTACTAAAAATACAAAAAAAGTAGCCAGGCATGGTGGCGGGTGCCTGTAGTCCCAGCTACGCAGGAGGCTGAGGCAGGAGAATGGCGGGAACCCGGGAGGCAGAGCTTGCAGTGAGCCGAGATCGTGCCACTGCACTCCAGCCTGGGCAACAGAGAGAGACTCCGTCTCAATAAATAATTAAATAAATAAATAAATAAATAAATAAATAAATAAAAGTGGTTATTAGGGAAGGGGGAGCATTGTGTCCACAAATGGAGTTAAGCCCTTCTGCTTAGGCAGTCTACAGTGATGAGTTCCCATTGGAGGGAGAAAAGGATGGGGGGAGGAAAAGACAGGAATGAAGGCAGAGAAAGGTTATGGAAATGGCTAATTATGAGAGCTGAAGTGGCTACCTTTTCATCTCCTGGCCAGAACATCATGTATCCTCTTCCTATATTAACTGTGGCCTTGATCTTCCATCCTGATTTGGGAAGTCACTTATGCCCAAACTAAGAATGCAGTCATGTCTTCAGGAAATAAGAGCCATGTTCTTGCACGTGTAGGCTGATCCCAGAAAGGACAGACAGTGTATCAGCAGCTCCTCAATGAGTTGGTCACTGATCCAAAGGCCAAGCCAGTGTCCATTGAGTGTTCATTACATGCCATGTTTTTTTTCTAGAATATTTAACATTCTTATTAGAAACAATAATCTGTGGTCAGGTGCAGTGGCTCATGCCTATAATCCCAGCACTTTGGGAGGTCGAGATGGGTGGATCACCTGAGGTCAGGAGTTTGAGACCAGCTTGGTAAACGTGGTGAAACCCCTTCTCTACTGAAAAAAAAAATTTTTTTTGCTGGGCCTAGTGGCATGCGCCTGTAATCCCAGCTACTCGGGAGGCTGAGCCAGGAGAATCACTGGAACCCAGGAGGCAGGGGTTGCGGTGAGCTGAGATTATGCCACTATACTCCAACCTGGGTGACACAGCAAGACTACATCTCAAAAAGAAAAAGAAATAGTAATTTGTGAAGTAGAGCTCTTCACAATAATCTGAAGTAGAGCTCACTATAATATGTGAAGTAGACATCTTGTTATATACTTGTTATAGGCAAGTAAACTATGGCATGGGATGGTTTTGTTACTTGGCAATGGTCATACTGATTAAGATCTGGGCCAGAGCCCGTATGGATTCCAGAGCCCACATTTTTACCCACTATTATGGGCTGCCCATTGTGTAGTGCCACAGACCCAAGAGAACAACTCAATTCATAAATGCAAATCAAAACTACGATGAGATACCATCTCACACCAGTCAGAATGGCAATTATTAAAAAGTCAAGAAACAACAGATGCTGGTGAGGCTGTGGAGAAATAGGAATGCTTTTACACTGTTGGTGGGAATGTAAGTTAGTTCAACCATTACAGAAGACAGTGTGGTGATATCTCAGAGATCTAGAACCAGAAGTACCATTTGGCCCAGCAATCCCATTACTGGGTATATACCCAAGGCAATACAAATCATTTTATTACAAAGAAAAAATAGGAGTGTAGATTTGGAGGTTCAAAAGGCAAAATAAGGGATAAATGTTGAAAGCTACATACATACAGATGTATGTTCTAGAGTCATACATCCCAGTGCTGAAAGAGGCCTTTCAGCCCAGCTAAACCTCCTGCTTTCAGCCAGTATTATTTTTCCCATTTTGCAGATAAGAGAACTATAGTTGCATAGCAGTGTTCAAGATCACTCCATGAGTTAGTGGCCAAAATGAGACAAGAGCCTAAAATGTAGTGCACACTCAGCACACTAGAAGAAGCTCACAGCTGGCCCTCCCCACCCCACGAGTGTTCTGATGTGTGGCTTCTTGGAGATGGAACTTTCATTGGGAAGAACAAATAATTTTTTAAAGAGCTACAGCCTATTTGGAAAGGCCCCATTGGGGATTGTTCTCTCTCTGACCCTCCCCGACCCAGCCGTCTCTTTAGATTGCTTCTCTGTTCTAGGAGCCTTTCTCTCACACAACCTGTTACTTGGGAGAAACCTTCCACTCCATTCACAGAAGTTTGGGTTTCATGCAACTGAGGCAGGCTGCTTTTGGCTGAAAAAGAGGAACCTCATTCCTGCCAACTCACACACCCTCTGCCCCCAGTCATTCAGGTGACATGGAAGGAGTCAGAATGGCTATCCCAGTTAGGACCAAAATCAGATTTTGGGATCCTGATCCAGCATAGACAGCCCTTCAACCCACAATACTTTCCACTGCATTTATTAATTCATTAATCTGTCCATCAAATATTACTACAGTGCAGTGGTTGAGATCACAGATCCTAGAGTTAGACTGTTTACGTTAGAATCTTGCCCCCATCACTTACCACCTATGTAATAAAGAAACTGTGTCTCAGTTTCCACATCTGCAAAACAATTGTATCTACTTCATAGGGCAGGTCATCAAGATATTACCTCTAATTTTCCCACCCCAAATAGACATGCATTATCTTTTTAAATAGGAAGACAAGAAGCAAGAGATTTCAGGGCTGGGGTCACAGGTTCAACAATCCCAGCCAAGTGCCTGGTCTGTTTCTATTTTTCCTGAATGTTTTTAAAGCCCCATAGTGAAGTAGATTCACAAAGAAAAGCAGCAAGTCAATCTAGTCCTTTCTCCTGGGGACCAGATGCCTTAAAGGGAGGGTTTTTTGTTGGCTACCAGGTCTAAAGGGCTACAAATTCACAGATGAAGGAATTTTTAAAGTGAGAAAGGGGGAATTCTAGTGCTCACGCCTACCTCAAGGTTCGAATGTGAGGATGTTCACCTATAGCAACTGCCAGGAAAATAGAGACTCAGTTATCATGGTAATTCTTAGCCCAGGCCCTAAAAGGGCATTAACATCTCTAATTTATTCATTTATTAATGGAACAAACATTTGCAGGACACATATCATGTGCTAGGCATTGGGCTGTAGAGAGGAATACAACACTATCCCTGCCCTTGAGAGGTTTGCAGCCTAAGGAAGAAAACACAGACTTATTCATTACACAGGGCATGGTGGTGGGACCTCATAGGAAAGGCACCTAATCTTGCCTGGAAGGTGTTCAGGGAGGGCTTTGGAAGGAGGTGATGCAGGAGCTGAACTCAGAAGAATGAGATGCTTTCCACATAAGAGAGTCGAGAAGGGTTGAAGCAGATGAGAGAGTAGAGAAGTGCTGAAGAGTACTCCAGGCAGACGCAACAACTCATGAAAAACACCTGGTGATCCATAGAGAGAGAATTGACCAGTCATGTGGAATGTTGTGAGCAGTTTAGCCTGGTAACGAACAGGGCTTAAGGTGTGCAAGTTCCTGACAGAGGAGCAGGGTCTGGTTTCTCACAGTTTTGTTTCATTCCAATTAAAATCTGGTCTCCAAGGGGGTCTCCAAGGAGGTCTGTGCAGCAGGTTTTTGAATGAGGGGGAGAGAGTTGGCCCATGAGAGCCCAGCTTGCTGGCCAAGTCACGGTTTAATGGGTAGCCACCAAGGGAGTCCCCTTGGCACAGCCTGATGCTGGGTGCTGGGCTCAGGAAGTCCCTTAGGGTTTGGACAAGAGGAAGAGAAGTGGCAGTTGGTGATACAGACAATTTTTGAGGAGTGATTGAAGTGGTCAGAAGTGGGGTCTGCGCACAGTGGCTCACACCTGCAATCCCAGCACTTTGGAGGCTGAGGCGGGCAGATCACCTGAAGTCAGGAGTTCGAAACCAACCTGGCCAACATGGCAAAACCCCATCTCTACTAAAAATGCAGAAATTAGCTGGGTGTGGTGGTGGGCGCCTGTGATCCCAGCTACTTGAGAGGCTGAGGCAGGAGAATTACTTGAACCAGGGAGGCAGAGGTTACAGTGAGCCGAGATCCTGCCATTGCACTCCAGCCTGGGAAACAAGAGCAAAACTCCGTGTCAAAAAAAAAAAAAAAAATAGAAAAAAAAAATAGAAGTGGGGAGACTGGTTGGGAAGGGAGGAGGAAAGCAAGCAGTCAGCATGACCAGAATCGAGGATTATGATTTATACGATCTGGAGGCTTTGGGACAATGGACCCAGATGAATCTCTTTACCTTGATCAACCAAACACAAACCAGGGCTCTGCCTGTGGCGTGCTAGAACTGGCTCATACTAGCTCATAAGAGCAGATCATTAAGACTTCAAAAATTTTGAAAGCCAGTTGTTAAACACAGTCATTATTTTAAAAAATTAAGTGATCTAAACTTACAATTAAGTAAGTAACATTAAAAACAAAGTAATAAATACTCAAAACCTATTGCTTCCTAATTATTTTACTACTTAGAATGTTATCTGTGCTCTGGAAGGTATTTAGGTCTACTGCATCTGTGTGGTGGCAATGCTATTATAGAATGATGTGCTGCTAAGCAGCTCTTCCCAACTCCACGTTCAGTGATGCCAGGGTGGTAACTGAAATCGGCAAGGTGGGAGTATTTACATCACACTAGAAATGAAGACAGCCTCACAGAGAACTGGTTGTTACATTTTTCCAGCACACCACTGGCTCTTGGCCTGCTTCCTTTCTCTGTCTTTATGTTTACCTCCAATACCAATAGGGCTGTTTTCAGGAAAAAGAAACCCCCACGACTAATTCACATGGATATGTAAAGTGCTAAGAGTCCAGATTTCTGGTCTTGGTTCTTAGGTAATTTATTTGCACTTTAACAGAGATCCGCCAGAGACACCATTCATAATGGTGTGATTGAGAGATATGCTATTGAAATGTGCGTAATAAACAACAATCTCCTACGTTTTTGCTTACGGCCATCCTTCCAGCTCACCCCCTTCAAACCACAAGATGGAAATTATTTCCCCTGCCTAGGATTTCAGTGGAATAAAGCAGTTGAATCCCTCATCATTCATCCCACTAAGGTCATGACAAGATGGACTGAGAGGTCCCCAGCCCAGGAACTCCCAGCTAGAGAAGTTTCTGTGCACCACCACGACACAGGGGTAAATAACAGCAGCAGCAGCAGCTAATATATATTTGTGGCTTCCTATATAACAGGCAAAGTGCTTTTTAACACAACGGTCCAATAGGGCAAGTACTACTATCATCCCCATTTTATAGAAGAGGAAACCAAGGCTCAGAGAGGTTAAGGAACTTGTTTAAAGGCACACAGCAATCGAGCAGTGGAGGGAGATCTGAATGCAGGCAGTCTGCTTCCAGAGCTCTCCTTCTTCATGTTAGAGAACTTTTTCCCATTAAAGTTGTCCTCATGGCTCTTCCTATGTTGGGAGAATAGCTGAGTGCTGGGAGAGAAGCTGAGGCAGGGCTTGCATGCCTGCTAGACTTGCTGGCTCCTTGCTTCTAGCACTCCCATTATATCAAGTAGCCATATGTTTCTCTTTCACTTGATACACTGTTTCCTTTCAACCCCCACATCCTCACCAACTGTTTTTTTGTTTGATCACCAATAAATAGGGTGGGCTCCCAGAGCTTGGGGCCTTGGCAGCCTCCACACTCGTGATGGCTGCCTGGTCCCACTTTGTCTCTCAAACTGTCTTTTTCTCATTCCTTTGACTCTGCCGGATTTTGTTGCCCCCACGATCTGGTGTTGGGTCTGATCACCCCAACATTCCTATAGCTCAGCCCAGACTCACTGCTGCTCTCTCTGGGCCAGCACACCTGGAAAGTTTGATAGGCTGCTGAACTTGACTGTTACAAATGAGAAAATTACAGAAGCTGAGAAAGTCCCAGGCCATTTTCATTTTTTGATCATTCTAATGTATTAAAGCAGACAAATGAACAAACAAAAAATGAGGAAATGTCAAAGAAAAAATTGGAAAATGTGTGAAAATACCATGCCTGTACTCCCAGTACTTTGAGAGGCTGAGGTGGGTGGATCACTTGAGCTCAGGAGTTCCAAGACCAGCCTGGGTCCCAGCTACTCAGGAGGCTGAGGTGGGAGGATAGCTTAAGCCCGGGAGGTGGAGGTTGCTATGAGCTGAGATCGCACTACTGCACTCCAGCCTGCATGAGAGAGTGAGATCTTGCCTCGAAAATGAATAATAATGAAAAGAAAAGAAAATTTGTGGAAATATATTCACACATTTAATACACAGCAGCTTAATGCAATATAAATTTTCTATTTATAAGATAAACGGAGAGTTGTTCAATAGGGATAGTTTTGGTTTTGCAAGATAAAAATGTTCTAGAGATCTGTTGCACAACAATGTGAATATAGTTAATGCAACTGAACTGTACATTTAAAGACGGCTATGATGGCAAATTTAATGTTACATGGTTTTTACCATAATTAAAAAAAAATCTTTTCGTGAGTATAAAAAAAATGAGGAAATGCCAAAGGTAAGGCTGCAAATATTGTGGTAACACATTTGCACATTTAATCACAGAGCAGTTTAATACAGTATAACTTTGCTCTTTGCAAGATAAATCCAGGATTTATATAAAAATTAATTTGTCCTGCATTATATGCAGTGTGGTCTAGAAAGGAAACACAAGCTTAAATTTGTTTGTTTTGGTTTTTTTGTTCGTTTGTTTTTTTAGACAGGATCTCACTCTGTCACCTGGGCTGGAGTGCAGTGGTGTCATCTTGGCTCACTGCAACCTCCTCTGTGTGGGCTCAAGCAATCCTCCTGCTTCAGCCTCCCAAGTAGCTGAGACTACAGGTGTGCGCCACCATAGCCAGCTAATTTTTGTATTTTTTGTAGAGATAGGGTCTCGCCATGTTGCCTAGCCTGGTCTCAAACTCCTGAACTCAAGTGATCCACCCACCTCAGCCTCCCAAAGTGCTGGAATTAATTATGGGCGTGAGCCACCATGCCTGGCCACAAGGTTAAATTTGTATGATGAATGTTGTCTCTGTTCAGTCCTGTCCGTAAATCTCTGATGTGTGGAAAATGGCCTTTTTTTGTGATATAACCTCAAACATACAGGCCCTTCAAGAATGTAAGGCCGGCTGGGTGTGGTGGCTCACGCCTGTAATCCCAGAACTTTGGGAGGCTGAGTAGGGCAGATCATGAGGTCAGGGATTCAAGACCAGCCTGACCAATATGGTGAAACCCTGTCTCTACTAAAAATACAAAAATTAGCCAGGCATGGTGGTGCACGCCTGTAGTCCCAGCTACTCAGGAGGCTGAAGTAGGAGAATGGCTTGAACCCGGGAGGCGGAGGCTGCAGTGGGCCGAGATTGCGCCACTGCACTCCAGCCTGGGCGACAGAGGGAGACTCCTTCTCAAAAAAAAAAAAAAAAAAAAAAGAATGCAAGGCCTTGATCAAATGGCTTTTCCAGCTGCCCTCCACACATTTCACCCAACACAGAGCTTGTTACAGCAAAAGGCCTGCGACGAGTACTGTCTGCTCCACTTGGCCTCATAGCTCCAGCTCTCACTGTAGCTTGTAGACAGGCAGCACAAGCATGAAAGTATTGCTGTGTCTCAGTGATTATCACCACACACATGGAACACTATCTGCTCTCCAGAAAAAGGCGTGCATGCACACACACACAATTTTTGCATGCACTTTGCACACAGTCTACAGACCTCCTCTGAATCAATGTGTACTCTCTGTATAAGACTTTCTACACACTAAAGTCCACAGTCCTTAATAGGAAGTTCTAAGCCATAATTGTTTGAGACTACCAAGGTTGCATTAACATGAAAGCCCCATAATATTTCAATATTTGTTGGTGGTTAAGTATATTAGGACAACATGCTAAATTTGGACTTATCCCAAACTCCCATCTTCTCCTTCTGACAAGTCTGCGGACTGCCGTCTCCACCCCATCTGCCTTAGTCTCCCAGACATGCTGGCTATCTGGCTATAACCTAGAATTGACTCAGCAAACAAGCAAATGTAAATACTCATTGAATCTTTCTGGGACCATTCCATGGAAACAGAAATATATTAAGTTTTTCTGCTTTTGAGAAAACACTATAGAGCACATCCATGGGCAGATATATTTGGTGGCTCTTAGGCCCTCTGACATACACCCACTGACCATCCTCATCTATTTGCTTTCTGGCTTCTGATCTGGGCCCTTCTTGGGAATAGTTTTTCTCTGACCCTAGAGTCTAGACTAAAGCCAATTGGATATTCACTTCCTGGTGTTTTCTTTTCTTTTCTTTTCTTTTTTTCACATTCGTCTGGTAGTTTCTGTCCTGGCTTCCCCATACTTGGGCTCTCCTATCTTGGATTCATAATTATATTTCTAGCCACTTTTTCTTTCTGACTCCTTTAGCTCTTCTTTTTCTTTTCTTTTCTTTTCTTTCTTTCGTTTTTTTTTTTTTTTTTTTTTTTACAATTATATTTGTATAAATTTAAGGAGGACAAATGCAGTTTCGTTATGTGGCTACGTTGCATAGTGGTGATGTTCAGGCTTTTAGTGTATCCATCACCCAAATAGTGTACATTCTACCCATTAAGTAATGTCTTATCCCTCACCCCTCTTCCACCCTCCCACCCTTCTGTGTCTCCAGTGATTATTCCACATTCTATGTCCATGTGAATGCATTATTTAGCTCCCACTTATAAGTGAGAATATGCAGTATTTGACTTTTTGTTTCTGAGTTGTTTCACTTAATGGCCTCCAGGTCCATTCATTTTGCTGCAAAATTCATAATTCCATTCTTTTTATGGCTGAATAATATTCCATTGTGTACATATATCACATTTCCTTTATGCAATCATTCATTGATGGACACTTAGTTTGATTCCGTAGCTGTACTGTTATGAATAGTGCTGTGATAAACGTGAGTATAGGTGTCTTTTTGATTATTTCTTTTCCTTTGAGTAGTTTCCAAGTAGGATTGCTGGATTTAATGTAGTTTTCTTTTTAATTCTTTGAAGCCTTACATTACACTGTTTTTTTCTCCCTTTCCCCCCAAGTAGCCCTCTGAACATTACATGCCTAGTCATCCTCTGCCTGGCTCAGCTGATGGTCCTAGCATCTCCTACTGATGGGCTTTTTCTTGTTCTCCTGAAGAGTTTCATATGGCTTCACAAGATACAACTGCATTTTGATTATGATTCTCATGCATTTCTGCTTTGCAAAAAACAAACAGACAAAACCCCACAACTGAGGAAACCACGTTGATATATTTTTAAAAAGTCTAGTTCTGACTATTTTTCTATTCTCCATTGGCTTTTACTATTAAAAACCCCTCGCTTGCCAGCAGTGGCATTACACCTATCCCCACCTCTCTTAGCTGTGGGGCTAAAGGATAGAACATTCTGTTTGGCTAAAGAAAAAAGGTCATCAGATTGAGCCCAGAGATGTATACGTAGGGGCTCATAAACAAAACAACCTCGTTTCACTCTTTTACAACAGAATTTTAGCTAGGTCACTTCTACGAACAGTCATCTGTTGGGGGAAAATTAATGACTAT
Organism: Piliocolobus tephrosceles; assembly: GCF_002776525.5. Classification (NCBI taxonomy): domain Eukaryota; kingdom Metazoa; phylum Chordata; class Mammalia; order Primates; family Cercopithecidae; genus Piliocolobus; species Piliocolobus tephrosceles. Next base: position 14,415 of record NW_022318111.1, read on the forward strand.
CAATTTACAAAACAGGATTATGGAAAAATTTTAAATGAGAGCTAGATAGAGAAACTCTTGGGGTAATGCTCCTCAGTGACCTAGAAGTATATTGAAAAAACAAAATAGTGCATTTCTGATAATGAAACATGACAACTGTACCTAACCTTTTAAAATTAACAGTGGTGCATGTATACTGTGATCTTTTCAAGGGCAGCAGGACCACATTTGAATCATTTTCTCCATAGATTATCTTGAGGGACATGATAATCAAATGTCTGTAGGTATCTCCACCCATCTGGGCTTTGGGTCTTGAATTGATACTTATACAGGAACTAGCTGCCATTAGGTGGAGCAATTTGAAGTCCAATAGGTCATCTAGAAGGATATCAGATCAGGAGGTTTAAGCACTCCAGATGTTTTAATTTAGGTGAGTGCAGCTACAAGGCCTGCTAGGATATTAACAAAGAACTGATTGATAGAGAAGAAAAAGTAGCTGGTATTAGATAAGATGATGGGAGGGGCCTGACGTCTGGTTGCCAAGGCACCTAACTCTTCACTCAATAGTCCCCCAAGCACAGGATTCATGGCTTTCGTGGCTCCATCTTTTGGGTGTGGAGCATAATCCTTAGCTGACCTTTGAAAAATGCAACCTCAGGCTTGCCCGGCTTCTGGTACTTCCAACTCTTCTTTGCCATTATTATAAACACAACTATCAGTCTTTGAGGGGAGGCTGATCTTTTAGTTCAGATTTCCACAGTTCAGATTGGCAGGTGTCCTTTGTCATCTCATAAAGGAATTAAAGTGACCTGAGAAAATGTCCTCTGGGTAAGATCAATGCCACCTGTACTCTGTCCTTGCCTGAACTCTCTCATCAGAGCTCTTAAGTACATCAGCCCTTCCCCACTCCTTTCAAGCCTGTACAGCCCAGGCATGACAATGAATTTGGTCCTTTAGCAATAGCATGTACAACTTCCAGGTTATTGTCTATCCTTTTTGAGAACTCAATAGGATTATTATTATTTGAGACAGAGTGTTACTCTTGTCGCCCAGCGGGAATGCAACAGCACGATCTTGGCTCACTGCAAACTCTGCCTCCCAGGTTCAAGCGATTCTCCTGCCTCAGCCTCCCGAGTAGCTGGGATTACAGGTGACCACCACCACGCCCAGCTAATTTTTGTATTTTTAGTAGAGACAGGGTTTCACCATGTTGGCCAGGCTGGTCTCGAACTCCTGACCTCAGGCGATCCACCTGCTTTGGCCTCCCAAAGTGCTGGGATTACAGATGTGAGCCACCATGCCTGGCCAGGATTATTTGATTGGAAATGTGAAAATAAGAAACAAAACAAAAATACCCCAGGAGACAAATTATATTTGTCTAAGGTAGAAGGCTTTGAATTATTCCCCACTGTGAAAGAGAACATTATACTTAAAATATACCCAATTATTCATTGAATAGTTGATTTAACTTTTTTTTTAATTTAACTTTTTATTGGGGGAAGAAAAGGTCAGTAGAGCAAAGGTTTCCATAGCAACCTGGCAGCCACACCTCTTGGAACCTATGAAATCATTAAGTTGAGAGGTGCAACTAGGTCAGAGAAGAGCTTTATGGGAATCGGCTGACCAATGATTATATAATTGGAATAAGTGAAGGTCACAGCCCACTCACCCAGAAGGAAGCAAGTAGGTCTTTATAAAGGCCCCAGGTTGCATCATTCTTCCCTGTTATCAGGAGGGCCTTCACCTGGGGTGAGAGACAAAGTGTGTGCCTATGTTTTCAGG
>NW_022318112.1:0-27941 GCF_002776525.5 Piliocolobus tephrosceles
ACCAGGGGGGAGGGAGAGTCTTTTCTGCTCCCTGAGCCTTGCAGAGTTTGCTTGGGCAGAAATCATGCCTATGCTTCCATCTATTTCTGTTCTTCACCTGCCCAGACTAGCTGCAAACATCAAATCTGATAAACACAATGCTCTGATAAACACAATGCTCTGATAAACACAATGCTCACAGACTCTGTGACTTTGAGCTCAGTCCCTGGGAGTGGAGTTGCATGTCAGGGCTCCATTCTTCCAATTCTGGGCAAGTCTGCACCACCACAGGCTCCTTTTCACTTCCAGGCTCATCTAGCTTGTGGGGTTTATGCCTTTCCTTGCATCCTCAGTCTTCTTCCCTACACTGAAGTTTGTTCATCATTCTTGGTGACTTTAACATCCACAGGGATGATTCATCCCACGCCGTGGAATTCCACTTCCATGACCTCCTCGTCTGATCTTTTCTTCAACCTTACATCAGATACTTACCCCCATGGTTCTACACTAGCCTTTTCCATTTTCCATTACCAGAAATGGCACCATTTAGACAATTTCTTCTCTACTGCTACAATGTTTCAATTCCATCAGATTATTTCCCCAATCTGCTGACCTAACCACTTTTTCACTCTACCTTCCTACCATCTTCTTCATTTGCCTACTTACATAAATTCCATCCATTATGTGTTGTTATTATCACAGGCAGAATGCTGGCCTCCCCAAAGATGCCCGTGTCCTAATCCCCAGAACCCTGTGGGTCTGTTAGGTTACCTGGCAGAGGGGAATTAAGGTTGCAGATAGAGTTAATGTCGCTAATCAGTTGACTTTAGGATAGGGAGATTATTCTGGATTAGCTAGATAGGCCCAATGCAATCACAAGCGTCCTTAAAAGTGGGAGAGGGAATTAGAAGAGAGAACCAAAGAGATGGCAGCATGAGAAAGACTTGGCCTGATGTTGCTGGCTTTAAAGATGGAGGAAGGGAACTATAAGCCAGTGAATGTGGGCAGGCTGTAGAAGCTGGAAAAGGTAAAGAAACAGATTCTCCTCTAGAGTCTCCAGAAGGAGTACGGCTCTGCCTACACCTTGATTTCAGCTCAATGACACTTCCGACCTCTGCAACTCTAATATTATAAGTCTGTATTTTAAGCCACAAAGTTTGTGGTGATTTGTTACAGCAGCAATAGGAAACCAATACCTACTCATGTTAAAGTCACTCCATTCCCTTTCTCCTCTCAGCTGTCTATCATATCTACTAGGCAAAACCCCAACTCTAGTTGAATTACATTCTATTACTTTTTCCTTGCCACTAAATGAAGCAGATAGAAATATTGAAAATTGGTTGACTAAGTTGACTAAAAATTTGTGGTCATGAGTATGTTCAAGACTGCTTGGCAACCACAGTTTCACTACACTTTCTCTCCACCCCAAATTTTTGACAATTTTGCCATTGAACACACAAACATTTCTGTTTCTTAGCTTCTACATTTCCAATGATTTGCCGTCTACCCTACCTCATCCACTTACTCTCAGGACCATGCCAAGGATCCTATACCTTTCTTAATGAAAATATACATCACTCCCAAAATCTCAAGATTAAAAAATCTTAAGAATTCCACAGTCTGACCTCCATTTCTTATTTTGGGTGCCCTTGCTCCGATTATGGTCCGCAATGACCACCATGTGGTCAAAGCCATCAATCTCTTTCTATTCTCGGTTTTCTTGATCTTTCAGCAGCAGCTACCCACATTTCTCTTCCTTAAACAGCCTCTTTCAGGATTTCTGTGGCATTAAAGTTTTCTGAGTTTTCTCCTCTTTGGCCACTCTTTACCTCATTCCCCCAAAACTAGAGTTTCTCTGGGCTCTGTTCTGGGACTTTGCCTCTCTATACTCCCTTCCCTCAGTGATCTAATCTTTGTTTCAAGGCCTTGAAAATAACCCAGTGATTATAATTTCCAAATTGATATCTGTGTCTCAAACCCCTCTTCCAAGTTTATAACAAATTTGACTTGGCATCTCCACTTGGGTATCTCACAGATCTCTCCAACTTGAAGTAGCTAAAATGTCATTCTTGATTTGCTCCTCCTCTCTGCTTGTTCTTCCTTCTTAAGAAATGGCACTTCTACCCACCAAGATGCTTTAATCGGAAACCTGGTTGCCCTCTTTAATTCCTTTCTACATCCATTCCATCTGTCAGTTTACCTCCTAAACGTCTCTCAAATCTGTCCATTTCTCACCTCTTCAACTATTAATACTCTCATTCTAATGCAAACCATTAGAATTTCTGATTCGACTACTCAATAGCCTCCTAATTGGATTTTCCCCTTCCAGTGGATTCTCTGCACAACTAGGGAGCTTTTTAAAGAATATAATTCATATCCTTTCAGTCGTCCTGTTTAAAAACCTTCACTGACTTCTTGTGAATTAAATAAGATACAAACTCCTTATCTTACCCCATAAGACCCTGTGTGATCTAGTCTTTGCCTGGCACTGTTCTCGTAATTTCTAGAATACATGTTCTTTCCTACCCATGAAATTCCATCTGCTGGAACAATCCCCTTACCCCTTACTCCCATGTAAGATTGTGCAGATTGTTCTCTACACAAAGGTATTCAGCTGAGGTGTAGGGTGGGCTGAAATCTAGCCTGCAGTCTGCTTGCCGAGCTTGCTCCTTGGTGTGCAAGACTTTGCTTCTACTCTTCCCATGGCTGGCTTCTTCTCAACCTTCAAGTCTCAGCTTCAATATCAACTCCTCAAAGAGGCCTTCTCTAACTCGGCTATTTTCTGTCTCAGTGCTATATCTGTCTACTACCTTCATAGAACCTATCACCATCTGTAAGTATAGATTTGCTGTCTTTCTCCCTGTAAGCCCCACGAGAACAGACATCTTGTTTGTCTTGTGCCATGCTATATCACCACAGCACCTAATACATAATCACGCACTGAGAAGTGATAGTTGATGAGAAAGAAGGAAACTCCTGAGAAGAGAATGCAAAGAGCAAAGAGAGGGTCTAGGTTCTGCTTTGCCCAGGTGCCTCCTGCCACACTAATTGGCATCAGAAAAAGCCTTCATGTCGTAGAGAAACCACACAAGTTTGGCTAGAAATTCTCAAATGTGGCAGCACATCAGAATCTCGTGGGGATTAAATTAAAAAGTTCTCATGTCATAGAGAAAGCACAAGTTTGGCCTGAAATTCTCAAACGTTGCATCACATCAAAACCTCGTGGGGATTAAATAAAATAACGTAACCGCCTCTCTCCTGTCTTTCAGGGTTCTGATTCATTGGGTCTGCGTGGCTGCTGCAGACTCTCTCGGTGCACTACCTAGAGACTGCCACTGAGTGGAGCTGTATGACTCTGTTTCAGAGTAGAGGTCGTGCTTCGATCCAAGAGAAGGCAAAAGTTATAGAAGGATTTTTTTTTTTTTTTTTTTTTTCCAGCTACCCTGACCTCAGATCTTCATTCCAGGAGGGTGGCCCAGGCAGTGTCTCCAGAAATGTTTAAGTTTTGGTTTCTTTTTGCCCAAAACTTCCTGTACTTTTTCTTCTCTTATCTTTTACGTCTTTATCTTGTCTTCCTCTTCTTTTTCTGGGAATCACTCTTCCTCAGTTTTCTTACTTGTAACAGGAGGATAAGGGTGGCATTGTGAGGATCTAAGGAGATACCACATACCAAATTGCATTGATCTAACTTGGCATGTAGATGTAGTATCTTCATAGATTTTTTACACCAATGACATTCTAATCCACACAGTGATGGTAGCTTCTCTATTCAAGCAAACACAATTTTATTAATGCCTAATAAATTCCAGAAGACTCTGGAGGTCAGTGGGCTGGTGAGGCAACCTGTTGCCAAACAGTGCCAAATGGTCATTTGACCATTTGGTTTCAAGAACACTTATTATACAAAGTGAAATACGTTTCAAGAACACGTATTATACAAAGTTTCAAGAACATACATTATACAAAGTGAAGTACATCCGAAGAGTATTTAGAGAGAAGATTCGTATGCGCTACTACCCTGCTTTTTGCGATTGGTCATGAACCAACCTCTGAGTCAACTGGAGGGGAAGGCACGGAAGAGGATACATCCTTCTTACTAGCGTTCATGTAAAAAAATTCCAAGAAACAAAGAAATGTCTGAAATAAGTGCAGTCCCATCTCATACAACATAGTATGGTAAGTAAAATGACACACGCAATCACAGAGCACGGTAGGGATAGAAGAGGGACTTTTTTCAGCAACTTTTCCTTAACAACCATTGCCAGGCACTGGGGATACAACAGGGAACAAGATAGACAGATAAAAGAAAGAAAAAGGCTGGGAGCAGTGATTCATGCCTCTAATCCCAGCACTTTGGGAGGCCGAAGCAGGTGGATCACCCTAGGTCAGGAGTTCGAGACCAGCCTGGCCAACATGGTGAAACCCTGTCTCTACTAAAAAATACAAAATTAGCCAGGTGTGGTGAAGCACGCCTGTAACACCAGCTACTCAGGAGGCTGGGGCAGGAGAATTGCTTGAACCCGGGAGGTGGAGTTTGCAGTGAGTGGAGATTGCGCCATTGCACTCCAGCCTGGGCAACAGGGCAAGACTCCATCTCAAAAAAAAAGAAAGATAGATAGATAGATGATAGACAGATAAAAGATAGATTGGACAGATAGGGAGAGAGAGAGAGAGTCCCTGCTCAATGAACGAAGGAAGAGTACTTGCAAATGTTTAAAAACCAGAAATAGCAAGTATGTTCATTAACAGGGAACCATCGTCAGAGGCAGTGTAACCTAGTGGTTGAGAGCACAGCTTGTGGATCCAGCCTGCCTTGGTTTCTATCTCAGCACTATCACTCAGCAGCTGCCAATAGGGCACAATCTCACAATCTACTGTGGATAGTAATTTCCTTTTTTACTGATCACCCCCCAGTTAGGGAGGTAGCTCAGCTCCTGTCTGCTGCTATTCCTACACCAATACTTGAACAAGGTCTTTCCACTTCCAAACAAGACATTCACCCAAGGCTGCTTTTTCTCTGTGGTCTCTGGCTGAGGGCCCAAGGAAAATAAGTCCAGACTTCAGGCTGGTTAAATACAGAGCCCAACATAATGTACGCATGGTTTTAGCATCCAGGAGAAAATTGCAATAGGTGTTCATGCAAGGAGCTCTCTTGGAGCTATTTTTAAGTGCTTTACAGGGACACAGACTTTATGTCATCCCCATCCCCTTTCTCGGTTGCATGTTTTTGAACAGATGTTTGGTTCTAAACTATGCCAACCCGGTGAGGGGGCTTGGGGAGGCAGTATGACTAAGGTATCTGACACCAACCTTATTCTCAAGGAGTAGACAACCTGATTGGGGAGAGAGCCAATTGCTGACAAACAGAGCAAGAACATAGACCCAGAAGATTGTGCTAAATTACATGGCCCTCTGAAAGGCCACCTGAACTTGTATCATAAATACAGGAGGAATTCTCACAGGAAGAGCTCACTGTGGGCCAAGTGAGTCTACGAAGGCTTTGTGGAGGAAGAACCAGGGATAAAATACAATTTAGATAGAAGGATTTTCAGGGGGTATTTCCTGTCTTAAATTATCTTTGGTATAAAATGAATTGGGATAATTAATTTTGAGAAAATTGTGCAAAAATGTTCCTTTGAAACCATTGAAGCCAATCTAGGGTGTTCCAAAAACAGTGCCAGAAATGGTCCCTTTTTACTGCAATCCCGGCTCTCCTGGGAAATGTTGCCAAGCAGCTGGCTGCACATTTAGCCAAATATAAATTTTCCCACATATGGAAAAATCATAGAATTACAAGTGTATAAAGGCCTGCTACCTCTGATTTGAAGAGTCTCCAGGGAGAGTTCCTGAACTACCACCATTAGCAAACCCCCACCTTTCACAGGTGCCAGGTATTCATCCTCACCAACATGCATTGTGATCATTATTTCTTATTTTAGCCATTCTGATAGGTGCATAGTTATATACTCATTTATCCCCCAGCTTTATTAAGGTATAATTGACAAATAAAATAATTGTATATATTTACAGTATACAACATGATGTTGTTATATATATATAATATATATGTATATGTATATACACATACATATTGTGAAATGATTAAACCAAGCTAACTAACGTACCCATCAACTCACTCATTATTTTTTTGTGGTAAGAATACTAAAGGCTCAGTCTCTTAGCATTTTCAAGTATACAACACCATAACTGTAGTCACCATGCTGTACAGTAGATTTCCAGAATTTATTCATCCTACATAACTGAAACTTTGTTCCATTTTACCAACATATTTCCACTGCCCCCACTCCCAGGCCCTGGCCACCATCATTCTACTCTCTGCCTCTATGAGTTCAACCTTTTTGGATTTCACATGTAAGTGAGACCATGTAGTATTGGTCTTTTCTGTACCTGCCTGGCTTCTTTCATTTAGCATAATGTCCTCCAGATTCATCCACATTATCACAAATGACAGGATCTCATTCTTTCTTAAGGCTGAATAGTATTCCATTGTGTATATATACCACATTTGCTTTATCCATTCATTCATCAATGGACACTTAGCGGACTTAGGTTAATTTCACATCTTAGCTATTGTGAATAATGCTGTGACAAACATGGGATTGTAGATATCTCTTTGACATACTGATTTCATTTCTTTTGAATATATACCCAAAGGTGAGATTGCTAGATCATATGGTAGTTCTATTTTAAATTTTTTTAGGAACGTCTACACTGTTTTCCACAATGGCTGTACCAATTTACATTCCCACAAACAATATACAAGGGTTCCTTTCTCTTCAGATCCTTGCCAGCACTTTTCTTTCGTATTTCTGATAACAGCCATTCTAACAAGTGTGAAGTGATCTCATTGTGGTGTCAATTTGTAATTCCCTGATTATTAAGCATGTTGAGCATTTTTTTATATACCCGTTGGCCATATTGATGTCTTCTTTTCAGAAATGTCTATTAGGTCCCTTGCTCATCTTTTACTGGGTTATTTGTTTTCTTGCCATTGAGTGTTTGAGTTCATTGTATATTTTGGATATTAACCCCTTATCAGATGCATGGCTTGCAAATTTTTTTTCCATTCTGTAGGTTGTCTTTTCACTCTGTTGATTGTTTCCTTGGCTGTGCAGAAGCTTTTCAGTTTGATGCAATCCCAATCATCTATTTTTGCTTTTGTTGCCTATGATTTGGAAGTCATATTCCAAAAATCATTGCCCTGACTGATGTCAAGAAGTTATTTCCCCCATGTTTTCTTCTAGTAGTTTTAAATTTCAGGTTTTATATTTAAGTCTTTAATCTCTTTTATTTTTGTATATGATGTGAGTAAAGGGTCTAATTTCACTCTTTTTCAAAGGAGACATGTGAATATCCAGTTTTCCAGTGCACTTTATTGAAGAAACTGTCCTTTCCTCATTGTGTGTTCTTGGCACTTTTTCAAAGATCAATTGACTATACATGTGTTGACTTATTTGGGGGCTATGTATTCTGTTCTGTTTGTCTGAATGTCTATTTTTATGCCAGTACCATGCTGTTTTGATTACTGTAGTTTATAGTATATTTTGATATCACGTAGTGTGTTGCTTCCAGCTTTGTTGCTTTTGGTCAAGATTGTTTTGGCCATTTGGGGTCTTTTGAGGTTCCATACACATTTTAGGAATTTTTTTTCCATTTTTGCGAAAAACCCTTGTCATTTGAATTTTGACAAGGATTGCATTAAAACTGTTGATTTCTTTGGGCAGTCTGTACATTTTAATAATATTAATTCTTCCAATCTATGAACACAGGATATCATTTTATTTATGTCTTCTTCAATTTCATCAATATTTTATAGTTCTCAGTGTGTCATATTCTTATTTTTATGTAAAATGTCTCATTTGCTTTTTTTCTGTGCATTTTTTCATGGTTTCATTTCTCAATTTATCATGTGCAATACAGTATATTTATCAATACAGTATAATGTTTCACATTGTATTTCCAATTGGAGTATAATTTTCTTTAGTTATGCTAATGACACATTTTTAGTGAAACAAAAATGAAATATTTAGTTTCCAGCATGGTTGTTGGGATCATTCTTGATTTGTGCTTTTATTTTTAGTTTATTGGCTTAGATCGTGATGAGAAAGAGAAAAAAGAAATGTGTTTGTCACTTTAATTATATATGTCCAGGTTTTTTTCAGAATATTTCAACTGTTTTGCATGTCCACCAATTGTGAAAATAAATTTTTATTTGACCAAACAGTTAACAAAATCTATTCGGTTTTTTAATTTATTGCTGAAAGGCACATTAATTTCTGGTGTTAACGTTTTGCTATTCCTGTAGGTGTAGGATGTCTAAATTACATCTGCAGCATGATTGTTATTTTATTTTTTAAATGGTTATAAATATATATGCACAGAAAAAACTAAAAGAGAAAAGTCAATAGTGGTTTCTGGGTGGTAAGATTGTGGGTTATGTTAAGTTTCTTTATACCTTCGTAAATTTAATTTTCTACAATAAGTATATACTGCCTTTTTAAATAAAGTTCATTTTTTAAAGAAGTTTTAGGTTCACCAAAAAATTGAGTAGAAAGTACAGAGAGTTCACATATATACCTTGCCTCCATGCATGCACATATATTGCTTTTTCTAAAGACAGGATCTTGCTCTGTTGCCCAGGCTGGAGTGCAGTGGCATCATCTCAGATCACTGCAATCTCCACCTCCTGGGCTCAAGTGATACTCCCACGTCAGTCTCGTGAGTAGCTAGGACTACAGAGGCACGCCACTACACTTAACTGATTTTTAAATTTCTTGTGGAGATGGGGGTCTCTCTTTGTTTCCCAGGCTGGTCTTGAACTCCTGGCCTCAGGCAATCCTCCTGCCTCAGTCTCCCAAAGTGCTGGAATTATGGGCACGAGCCACTGTGCCCAGTCTACTCTTAAAAATCAGTAAAAATGTTATCAAGGAAACCCAATATAATGTATGTGGAAAAGCATACCATATAGGAAGTATAAATAAGTGTTTACTGAACCTAAAAGATAAACTTTTGCATATTTTATAGATTTCATTTCTTTTGTTATAAAAATAGTGTTAATTTATTTCTCTTTTCATGCATGTAGATCCTAAGTTTGGCTATTCAATTTATTTTATTTCATCTGATTTGTTTTCAATACAATACCAGTAGTGTTTTCGTTTGGTTTAAACATAATTGTTGTTAAGAAAGCTTCATGATCGGGTGCGGTGGCTCAAGCCTGTAATCCCAGCACTTTGGGAGGCCGAGACGGGCAGATCACGAGGTCAGGAGATCGAGACCATCCTGGCTAACACGGTGAAACCCCGTCTCTACTAAAAAATACGAAAAACTAGCCAGGCAAGGTGGCGGGTGCCTGTAGTCCCAGCTACTCAGGAGGCTGAGGCAGGAGAATGGCGTAAACCCGGGAGGCGGAGCTTGCAGTGAGCTGAGATCGTGCCACTGCACCCCAGCCTGGGCGACAGAGCGAGACTCCGTCTCAAAAAAAAAAAAGAAAGTACTGAAAAATCTGTTAGGATCATTAACACGGAAAGGTTACACAGCATGTGTTTCTAGATTTGGTGGGCTAAGTTTGAGATGATAACAAAGACAATGTTATGTTAAAACTACTTGAAGTTTATGAACCTATAGGTGTTGCAGTTTCATTTGAAGAATTCTCAAGCCATTTGAAAAATAGAGGCCCTCCAGGATGGTTCTCTTCTTCATAGCGGACATAATGAATTTTTTTCCCACCAAGAAAGTTTTAAAACAAGAAGTATGGCTGAGGGGTAAATTACTACACTTTATCTCTTTTTGGCCACAGCTCAGTCAGTTTTCGTGACTCTCTCTCTCTCTCTTGGGTTGTATTCTTATCTCTTTAACAAACCTTTGACTTGCATTATTAATTGTCCCTTGGCCAAATTCTTTCTCCCAAATTAGACAAGAACCACGGATTCCTGTACTTCCCAGTAACACCTTCACTTTTTCCATCTTCTCACTTCCACCCTCTTGAACAGGGCTAGAAATGGGGATGTCATAGAAGAGCAAAATGGAATCATACAGAGCTTGGGTCACTTGTGGGCCTACTTCATAGTTTTCTCAGACCTGGCCCTAACTCTTCTGAGATGTGGCACTTGCTTTTCCTGGTTTGCTCACCAGTTTTTCTCATCTTAATAATCCGGAGTCACCTTTAACCAGTGAGCAGGCCATGCTCCTTCTTCCATGAACAGAAAGTAGATGACCTTAGAATAAGAGTTATGCCTGAACAGAGGGATCTTGTACCATTCTCCTGTCACACTCTTCTTTTTCTTAGTATGCTAACACAATGAAGATTTCTGGATTGTTCATTTTTAATGATGTAGAGCATAAATTAGACAAGGTAATATTTTATGGACAAGAATGCTCATAGTAAGAGAGATTTTCTTTAATCACATAATCAATCCATGTTCAATGTAGAAAATTTAAAACTGCACATGATTCAGTTACACAAAGAAAATTAGTGTATGGCTGGCCACAGTGGCTCATGTCTGTAATCCCAGCATTTTGAGAGGCCGAGGTGGGCAGATCACTTCAGCCCAGGAGTTCGAGACCAGCCTGGACAACATGGAGAGACCCTATCTCTTAAAAAATACAAAAATCAGCCGGATGTGGTGGCACGTGCCTGTAATCCCAGCTACTTGGGAGGCTGAGGTGGGAGGAACACTTGTGCCTGGGAGGTTGAGACTGCGGTGAGCTGACTCATGCCACTGCACTCCAACCTGGGTGACAGAGTGAGACCCTGTCTCAAAAAAAAAAAAATTAAAAAAAAAAAAAGAAAAACAGCTTATGATCCCATCATCCAGAAATTGTTGTTGTTAACCCTTTTGTGTGTTTTTTGTAGATTTATTTTTATATGTATATAGACATATGAACACATGCAACACTTAATCTGTTTATTTGAGAAAGGTATTCATACTCAGAAATTTCTCACATAGATCTGAAAAGTGCATTTGAAGCTTCCACTCCCATTCGCATGGATGTTTTTCCAGTGTCATGCTAAATTTGAGCTAACCACAGAAACAACAATGTGCACTGTTAGGCCTTTCTTATTTGAAAGTCCATCACAGGCTGAGTATGTATATAGAAAAGAGCACCAAGCTCTAAAATCTGTCTCTGTGGAGCCATTAAGCGGCCTGTGGGGCACTATTTGAGGAGCCAGATCTTTGGTGTTGACATCCTGAGGGTAAGAGCCTAAGGGGCTTCTAAAACGACATTGAAAACTTGAATTCACTTGAGTTTTAAAAATCATCTTACTTTTAAAATATTAATATATGCACAGAAAGACAATCAGTGAAAAGCAAGATTTCCACCTGCCTTTCCCTTAAACCATCCTCCTGAGACAAACAAGGTTACTGATTTCCTTGCATACATTAAGAGATGTTCCACACTTACACAGTCTGTAACATGTTTTTCTTAGAAATGTTGCATACTAGACACTGTTGTGTGCTTTGTTTTTCCCTTAACATTACATCTTGGAAATCCTTCAGTATCAAACTACAGAGAGCTGCCTCATTTTTTAAAGACTACATAGTATTCTATTGTATGTATATATCGTATTTTGTAGAATCAGTCTTAATTGAAGGACATAGTTTTCAATTTTTTGCTATTATGAATAATGATGCAATGAGTGAATATTGATGGATGTGTGTGTGTGAGAAGGGTAAGTGCATTTTTGGTTTTAATAGACATTACCAAATCACTCTCCAGCTTGATAGTATTGTCAGTTTACACTCTTGCCAGCAATGCATGAGGGTACTTATTTTCCCACACCTTGAATCACACAAGGTGTAAACTTTTTGTCTTTGCCAACATAACAGGTAAAAATGGTATCTGAGTGTGGCTTTATTTTGCATTTCTTTTGTTACTACTATTGATGGGCATCTTTCATGAACTGATGCAGCTCTTATATTTCCTGTGAATTTTTTATTTATTCCTTTGCAAACTTGAGTTGAATTGATGGCTTTTCTTGTTGTTGTTGTATCAATTTGTAGGAGTTCTTTATGTATAATAAGAAAATTATCCTTTTGTCTATGATACATGTAATAAGTATTATTCCCAGTCTGTCATTTTTATTTTTTACTTTTTTCTTGGTTTATAGTGTATTTTGAAACGCAGAAGTTGTTTTACTTATATGAGGTCAAATTTATCAATGTTTCCTTTTATGGCTTCTGGATTTCTGTCATACTTAAAAAGGCTTTCTCAACTGCAAAATTATATTTAAAACTTATCCTGTGTTTTCTTCCATTTCTTCATGATTTTGGTTGTAAAATCCTTGACCCATTTGGAATTCATTTTGGTGTAAGGGACACTCAGGTTTCTTAAAATAAGTGATATTTCCTGGATTGACACAAGCTACCAAGTCTTAAATTAGGTCTTAAATTCTTCTTAAAATGTCATCTAATTTTCTCTTGCTATTTCAGCAAGCTGAATATCCAACAAATATAAACATAAAATAATATAGTATATAAGTATCAGTATTTATAGTCCAAAAAGATTTTATGGATCATAATGTACAGACTAGTCACGCAAGAAACCTGCTGAGGCCATCTTGCAATGAGTAAGAACTTCAAAATTTTTTACAGTTAATGTAAAGAAAACAGGAGCACAATGTATAACCAAGACCAACAATTTCAAAATTAATCCACTCACTCTACAAAAATTAATTGGGTGTTTCAATTAATTGTATAGTTGTGCTGGAACAACTGGGCATCCATATACCAAAAAAAGAGAATCTCAACACACACTTCACACCTTACACAAAATTAACCCAAAATGAATCATAGAGCTAAATGGAAAATGCAAAACTACAAAAGGTCTATAAGAAAACATAGGAGAAAACTTTATGATTTGGAGTTTGGCAATGTATTTTTAGATATAATACCAAAAGGCTAATCTGTGAAAGAAAAAATTGATATGTTTGACTTTATTACTATTAAAAACTGCTCTTCAAAAGATCCTATTAAGTGAATGAAAAGGTAAGCCACAGGCTGGGAGAATATGAAGAGGCTGATGGGATGTTTTGAAAGCAAATCTAGGACTATTTGGACTCAGGAGACAGTATATCCAATCTCAGCAGCCATTTTCAGATCCGGATGAAGACAGCCCATGTTCAGAATGATGATCCTGAGGACCTCCTCTTCTCAGAGCATTAGTGTTAGGACTCAGGCATGAAAGTGGATTCACCCATTTTGGATAAAAATTTTAAGGGCCAAAAACGTGGTAAACTATACGTTCTATCAAATCCTCCATTAATCAGAAGACTGATCCCTTTGGCATTTTAGTGGTTGGCTTTCCACCAGGCACGAGGATGGGATGTATGTCTTTTGACTGAGGTTCTTCACTTGGGTTCCTTTCCCAGACACTTGTGTTGACACCAAGTAAACAAAAACAAAAACAAAAACAAAAAAAAAAAGAAGAAGAAGAAGAAGGAGGAGGAGGAGTAGGAGGGGGAGAAGGAGAATTATTGCAGGAATATAAGGAAAGTTGTGGTTATTTCAAACTATTTTATTATTTTTTAAAATTTTTATTTATTGTAGCTTTAAGAAAGTAATTAAATGTGACTATTAAAAGTGTTGGATAGCTCTTGAGTTAGGAAATCAGTGTTTTGGTTCACTTTACTCCTAAGAGCATCTGTGGCCCATATTCACCCATTGGTGAAAGCATCCTTAAAACTGATTAGATGAAGCCAGTGATAATAAAATGGATATTGTCTACTTCTTTGAGTTGTTGATGGAATGTGGGATAACTTAATTAAATGGCTAGATATATTTTACATTAAGAAATTACAGGCTTCAACATATTAGTTTTCAAATTTTAGAAAAGGGACAACAAAAATTCTAAAATAGGTGAATAAACAAAATCTGTTTAAGGACAAGTTAATACATAATAAGAAAAAAATAAATAAGACACTTGAAAAGCAATATGGTTGAAAATTAAGCAAGCCAATCTGTAAATTAAGACATGGCCTCAAATGACACTCAGGCAGTTAAAAAGACTTAGGTACTTTGCAGAGTTGGGGGCAGGTAGGTTGAAGAGAACAGCACTGGCACTCAGCAGTCTCTCACTGCAAGATTTCCTCTGTGCACTTCCAAATCTAGAAGTTTCATTATGTCTGTATATGCCCACCTTCATTTCCACCTGCAAAGACTATGAACTCTTAACTATGACTTTTATGTCTTGATATCTTCCCAGTATCTGGCATATAATATATTCTCTTTCTCTCAATATGTATGTGTTTATATTTATCTTTATATATTTATGTATATATGTACCATATGTGCATGTACACATATATTTCATGTCATACATACATTGAATTAAAGAGTAGTGAAGGATCAGAAATCTCAGCATTCCATGACCATATGGCTAACAAAGGGCTAAAAACTCAGCAGGAATTCAGAGATGGCTATAAAAACTGTTGAGTCTAAATAACTAAAAATCATAGTATTTCAAAGTTTTAAAAGAGCAAAAGGAAAATCTTATTGTGGAGCACTCTTAGTTCAAGGTGAATTCATTTCAGTTCCTAATTGTTGCTGAGCTACGTTCTGCAGGAATGTAGCAAAACAGACATGAATTGTGACCTCAAGGGATTCCAGCCTAATTATGGGCATAAAACAACCAATAACTACAATACAAGTTAGAATATGTGGTCAGTGACAAATGAATGGAAATGAGTCTTGGAGGATAGATGAGATTTCCACAAGAAGAAATGAGAGGGAATTAGTTGAGGTCAAAGAAATGCACAGAGGCAGAAAAGTGTGGATGCTAATTGGGGAATGGAGTTTACCAAAATTTGGTTGAAGGCCGCAATATAGGTAGAACAGTGGTGAGAGACAAGGCAAGCAGGAAGAGGCATGGACAAAATAAAAAATAACTTTTTAAAATTTTTTGACATCTTTATTGACATATAATTCACATATCATACAATTCACCTATTTTAAGTGGACAAGTCAATGTTTTATAGTATAGTCACAGAGTTGTACATTCTTCACCACAATCTAATTTTATACTGAAAACTACAAAACATTATTGAGAGAAATTAGAGACCTCAATAATTTTTTTTAAGAAGTGTAAAATCTAATTTTTCTGTTTCTTTTTATTTATTTTTTATTTTCTGAAAGAGAGTCTCGCTCTGTCGCCCAGGCTGGAGTACAGTGGCGTGATCTCAGCTCACTGCAACCTCTGCCTCCCAGGTTGAAGTGATTCTCCTGCCTCAGCCTCCTGAGTAACTGGGATTACAGGTGCATGCCACCATGCCAAGCTAATTTTTATATTTTAGTAGAGACAGGATTTCACCATGTTGGCCAGGCTGGTCTCGAACTCCTGACCTCAAGTGATTTGCCCACCTCGGCCTCTCAAAGTGCTGGGATTACAGGCATGAGCCACTGCACCCGGCCTAATTTTTCATTTTTGTTCCCCTTAAAGAAACCTATAGGCATTAGCCATCAATACCCATTATCCTTTACCCACCCTACCACCATCTCCCCCTACCCCCAGCCCTAGGAAACTACTTCTCTACTTTCTTTCTTTTTTAAAATTTGCCATTCCTTTTATTTCATTTGTCAAGTTTCATATATGTGTGGTTATTTCTTGGATTCTCTATTGTTTCTTTGGACTATTTGTCTATCTTTGCTCTGTTACCACATTGTTTTTTTTTTTTTTTCAGCTTTTATTTTAGGTTCAGGGGGTACATGTGCTGGTTTGTTGCATGAGCAAATGTCCTGAAGTTTTCTTCTTTCATTAGGTCTCTGCCAGGTTTTGGTATCAGTTTTGTTCAGGCAAAAATCCTCTCTAGGGAGGTTGGGAAATTTTTCTTGGACAACATCCTCAAATATGTTTCCCAAGTTGCTTACTCTCTCTCCCTCTCTTTCAGGGATGCCAATGAGCCATAGGTTTGGTGTCTTTACATAATCCCACATTTCTCAAAAGTTTTATTCATTCTTTTTTATTCTTTTTTATTTTTGTCTGACTAGTTGATTTGAAGAACCTGTATTCAAGCTCTGAGATTCTTTCCTCAGCTTAGTCTATTCTGCTGTTAATACTTCTGAATGTATTACGAAATTCTTATAGTGAGTTTTTCAACTCTATCAGATCAGTTTAGTTCTTTCTTAAAGTGGTGATTTCACCTTTCACTCTTGTATCATTTTACTGAATTCCTTAGTTTCCTTGGACTGGGTTTCAACTTTCTCCTGAATCTCAATGATCTTCAACACCATACACATTCTGAAATTTATTTCTGTCATTCCAGCCATTTCAGTCTGGTTAACAACCATTGCTGGAAAGCTGTTGCATTGTTTGGAGTTAAGAAGACACTCCGGCTTTTTGAGTTGCCAGATTTCTTGCACTGGTTCTTTCTTATCTGTGTGGGATAATGTTCCTTTAATTTTTGAAGTTGCTATCTTTTGGATGAGGCTTTTTGCTTTTATATTATTTGATGTCTTTGAAGGTTTGACTGTGGTATAAGTTGAATGTAGTTGACTGGCTTTGTTTCTGGATGATTTCGGGAGGCCAAGGCTCAGCTCAGCACTCCTGGACTGCATGGTCATACATTGGGGGTTGGGATTAGGCGCACAGCTTTGTTCTCTGGCCCCTCAAGGGAACTTGCTGTGCTGGAGGGGCTGAAGGGTCTCTGGTCCGCTGGCAACAACACTCCAATGGGGGATGCCAGCAAAAGTACCTCACTGGGGCAGTGACAGCAGGGTCTGCGCTCGCACACACATGCTAGCAGCAGCAGTACGGTGGGTCTGTGTGCATGCCAGTGGCAGCAGGGCAGCAGCGTTAAGGTCCGCACACACACACATACATGTCAATGCTAATCTACTTTCCTCGTTTTTTGTTTGTTTGTTTGTTTGTTTGTTTGTTTGTTTTTTGAGACAAAGTCTCGCACTGCCCCCTGGGGCTGTAGCACGGTGGCGCGAATTTGGATCAATGCAACCTCCGCCTCCCAGGTTCAAGTGATTCTCCTGCCTCAGCCTCCCAAGTAGCTGGGATTACAGGCACCCGCCACCACACCCAGCTATTTTTTTTGTATTTTTAGTAGAGATGGAGTTTCATGAAGTTTGGCCAGGATGGTCTCAAACTCCTGACCTCGTGATCCACCCACCTCGGCCTCCCAAAGTGCTGGGATTACAGGTGTGAGTCACCACACCTAGCCAATCTACTTTCTATTTCTAAGGATTTACCTATTCTGGACATTTCATATAAGTGGAATCATATAAAATGTGGCATTTTGTGACTGGCTTCTTTCTTTAGCAGAATATTTCAAGGTTCATCGTGTTGTCATGTACTTCATTTTTTTTTTTTTTTTTTGGATATACTGTATGGATATGCTGCACTTTATCCATTCATCAGTTCATGGACATTTGGATTTTATGAATACCCAAATATGTTTGGCCATTATGAATAATGCTGCTATGAATATTTATGTACAAGATTTTGTGTGGAAATGTGTTCTCAGTTTATTTAGGATATATACTTAGGAGTGGAATTGCTGGGTCATACAGTAATTCTAAGTTTAATTTTTTTTTTTTTTTTTGAGACAGGGTCTCACTCTGTTACCCAGGCTAGAGTGCAGTGGTGCAATCATGGTTCACTGCAGCTTCAATCTCCTGGGTTTAAGTGATCCTCCCACCTGATTCAGCCTCCCAAAGTGCTGGGATTATGGGTGTGATACACCGTGCCCAGCCTTTGTTTAACCTTTTGAAGAACTGCCGAACTGTTTTCCAAAGCAGCTGTACCATTTTACCTTTCTACCGTCAATGTATGAGGGTTCCAATTTTTCCACATCCTTGTCAACACTTGTGATTGTCTTTTTTATTATAGCCATCTAGTGAGTGTGAAGTGATATTTCATGGTAGTTTTATTTTCATTTCCCTGATGGCTAATGATGTTGAGCATTTTTTGTGTACTTATTGCTCATTTACATACCTTTTTTGAAAAAATGTCAACTCACATCCTTTGCTAATTTTTAATTGGGTTACTTCTCTTTTTATTGCTGAGTTGTGATTGTGCTTCATATGTTCTGGACACAAGTACCTTAACAGGTATATGATTTTAAAATATTTTCTCCTATTCTGTGGATTGTCTTTTCACTTTCTTGATGGTGTTCTTTAAAGCACAAAATATTTTAATTGTGATAATGTACAATTTATCTAATTTTTCTTTGGTTGTTTGTGTATTTGGTCATGTCTAAGAAACCATTGCCTAGCTAAGATCACAGAAATTTAAGCCTATATGTTATTTTAAGATGGTTAGACTTTTAGCTCTAATGTTTAGGTCTTGGGTTCATTTTGAGTTTATTTTTATATATGGTGTGAGGCAGGTAAAAGCCCAACTTAATTCTTTTGTATGTGGATATGGTTGTCCCAGCATCATTTCTTGAAGAGAATATTCTTTTCCCATTGAATCGTCTCGACACCCTTGTTGAAAATCAATGGACTATAGATGCATGGGCCTATATCAGGACCCTAGATTGTTCTGTTGGCCTATATGTCTATTTTTATGCCCAGTACCACACTGTCAAGATTATGGTAGCTTTGTAGCAAGCTTTAAAATCAGGCAGTTTGAGTCTTCCAACTATGTTCTTTTAAACATTTATCTTGGCTATTCAGGATTCCTTGTCTTTCCCTATGAATTTTAGGATCAAATTGTCTGTTTCTTTGAAAATTCCAGCTGGCATTTTGATAGGGATCATGGTGAATCTGTAGATAAATTTAAGGAATATGCCATCAAACAACATTAAGTCTTCCAATCTGTAAATATGATATGTCTGTCCATTTAGTTAGGTCTTCTTTAATTTCTTTCAGCAATGTTTTGTAATTTTCAGTGTGTAAGTCACGAACCTCCTTGGCTAAATTTACCCCTAAGTATTTTATTATTTGTTATGCTATTACAAGTAGAATTGTTTTCTTAATTTCATTTTTGGAATATTCATTGCTAGTAGAGATAAATACAACTGCTTTTTGTGTATTAATCTTATTTCTGCCATGGAAAGCTTTTCACTAGGGGCATGACTTGCTTAATATTTAATTCAGGAATCATTATATTAGAGCTTAGTCTGGTAATCTCTAACTTTTTTTCCAAGTTCTGTGCTTTTACAGATGATGAGGTCCTGAAATAGGAACAATTGAAATGTAGAGGAAGAAGTATTTATGAGAGAAGAGAATTTTGGTTTTACGTTTTAGAGATTTTCTGTGTGTATCTCCTCCTCTCCACCATCACTATCACCCCCTCAGTCCAGGCCCTTGTGATCTTTCTCTTGTAGTTGCATTAACAATGATCATTTAACTGTTATTACCTTGTTACCATTCTTGCCACCACCTCCCATCCACCCAAACCCTTTCTGCATGCTGTTATTAGAGTGATCTTTTGAACATAGATCTGATATGATGCAAAATCTAGTGTCCATTTTTCTATGTGTTTCCTTCACTTTTTAGCAACATTCAAGATGCTTTACCACACTCTCCTTCATGAAACACTTTCCTCTCTAGACTTCTGCGGAACCACTCGATGGATTTTTCTTCCTATTTCACCAATCTCTTCTAAGTTTCCTTTGCTGCATCCTACCCATCTGCTTAATCTTTAAGTCTTAGAATGACCAAGGCTCTGCCCTGGGACTCTTGCTCTCCATCCCCTCTCTCTCTAGCAATCCTATCCAGTCCCATGGCTTTAAATATTGTCAATCATGTTGATACCCTTTTTTCGTCTCCAGGCTTGACTTTTTCCAAGAACTCCAGACATATATCCAGCTCTCCACTTGTATGGAATCTTAAATTTAATATATCCCAAATGGTACTCTTGATTTTTTCCCACCTCCAATTACAGTGTTTCCCACCTCATTTCTTAGTTGCTCAAGCCAAAAACCTAAAGTTCATGTTTAATTGTTTTTATTTTTTTTACCACTCACCTGCAATATCTTAAGAAGTAGTATTTGCTGTAGCTCCAAAACTTATCCCAAATCCATCCATCTCAATCACCACCACCTTAGGCCAAGCCTAAGGTTATTCTATTATTAGAATGTATTCTATTATTTCTTTGCCAGATGACTACAAACACATACATACATACACACTTTATTCTCTATACAGTGACCAGAGTGAACTTTTAAAACTTAATTTATTTATTTATTGAGACAAAGTCTCACTTTCTTGCCCAGGCTGGAGTGCAGTGGTGTGATCTCTGCTCACCGCAACCTTCACTTCCTGGGTTCAATTGATTCTACTGCCTCAGCCTCCCAAATAGCTGGAATTACAGGTGTGCACCACCACGCCCAGTTAATTTTTGTATTTTTAGTAGAGACGGGGTTTCAACATGTTGGCTAGGCTGGTCTTGAACTTCTAACCTCAAGTGATCTGCTCACCTTGGCCTCCCAAAGTGCTGGGATCACAGGCCTGAGCCACTGTGCCTGGCCTGCCTTCTTCTTCTCCTTCTCCTTCTCCTCCTTCTCCTTCTCCTTCTCCTTCTCCTCCTTCTCCTTCTCCTTCTTCCTCTTCTTCTTCTTCCTTTCTTCTTCTTCTTTTTTTTTTTTAACAGAGTCTCACTCTGTCGCCCAGGCTGGAGTGCAGTGGCGCGATCTTGGCTCACTGCAACCTCCGCCTCCTGGGTTCAAGCAATTCTCCTGTCTCAGCCTACCAAGTATCTGGGACTACAGGCACATGCCACGATGACTGGCTAATTTTTTTTTGCATTTTTAGTAGAGGTGGGGTTTCACCATATTGGTCAGGCTGGTCTCAAACTCCTGACCTCAGGTGACCTGCCCACTTCAGCCTCCCAAAGTGCTGGGATTACAGGCGTGGGCCACCACACCCACGCTTTTTTCTTTTCTTTTCTTTTCTTTTTAAGAGACAAGGTCTTGCTGTGCTGTCCAGGCCAGTCTTAAACTCAAGTGATCCTCCCACCTCAGCCTCCTGAGTAGCTGGGACTACAGGTGAGCACCACCACACTCAGCTCAAGTAATCTTTTAAAGACATAAATCAGATCGTGGTACTCTTTTACCTAAAATTTATCAATGGCTTTTTCTGGCACATAAATCTATCATGCCCTACATGCTTTATATGATATGGTTTCTGCTTATGTCTGTGACCTCATGTTGTACTAATTTCTTATTTACTATGCTCTAGCCTCTCTATCTCTGTTTCTATTTCTTGAACACACCAAGTTCAACACAACCATAGAGTCTTGCTGCAACTCTTTTCTCTTTCCCCCCATATCTTCCCATTGTTGGCTCTTTTCTGTCATTCAGTTCTTCCTTTAGAAGTCATCACCTCAGGAAGGCCTGATCACTTAATCTAAATTAGCCTGTTTACTCAATTCAATCACTATCACATATCTCTGTTTGATTTTTATCAAGTAACTTATCATTACTGGATATTTTCTTCTGTATTTACTGTTTTGTTTATTTTCTCTTTCTTCTTCATTAGAATGTAAGCTCTATGAGAACAGAGACCTTGTTTATCTTATTTAGCACCTCATCTACAGCACCTAAACAAGCATTCAATAAATATTTATTGCATAAATGAACTCTTAAGTTTGGAGCAAAAGTGAGAGGTTAGAGCTAAAGAGTAAGAAAAGAGAGAGGTTGGGCGCAGTGGCTCATGCCTGTAATCCCAGCACTTTGGGAGGCTGAGGTGGGCGGATCACGAGGTCAGTAGATCGAGACCATCCTGGCTAACACGGTGAAAACCCGTCTCCACTAAAAATACAAAAAATTAGCTGGGCGTAGTGGTGGGCGCCTGTAGTCCCAGCTACTTGGGAGGCTGATGCAGGAGAATGGCGTGAACCTGGGAGGTGGAGCTTGCAGTGAACGGAGATTGTGCCACTGCACTCCAGCCTGGGTGACATAGTGAGACTCTGTCTAAAAAAAAGAAAAGAAAAGAAAAGAGAGAGAAATTATAAGAAATTGGCCCACATAATTATGGAGACAGAAACATCCCAAGATCTGCAGGATGAGTTGGCAAGGTGAAGACCCAGAGGAGTGATGGTGCAGGTCCAGTCTGAGTCAGAACGACTGAAACTCAGAAGAACCAACAGTGTAGTTCCAGTCCAAAGGCTGGCAGGCTTGTAACTCAAACAAGAGCCAGTTTGAAGAGTGTCAGATAGGAGGAGTTCCCAGTTACTAGAAGGAGGGTCAGCCTTTTTTGTTCTATTCAGGCCTTCAACTAATTCATGAGGCCCACCCCCATCCACGTTAGAGAGAACAATCTGCTTTACTCAGTATATTGATCATAATGGAGTTTTGTTTTATTTTGTTCTGTTTTATTTTTTGAGACAAGTTCTCACGCTGTCACCTAGGCTGGAGTGCAGCGGCACAATCATGGCTCACTCAGCCTCTGCTTCCTGGGCTCAAGTGATCCTCTCATTTCAGATTACAGGCATGCACCACCATGCCTGGCTATTTTAGTAGTAGTAGTAGTAGTAGTAGTAGTAGTAGTAGTAGTAGTAGAGATAGGGTCTCACTATTTTGCCCAGGTTGGGCTTGAACTTTTGAGCTCAAGCAGTCCTCCCACCTCAGCCTCCCAAAGTACTGGGATTACAGGTGTGAGCTGCTACACAGCCCCTAAATGTTAATCTCATCCAGAAACACCCTCACAGACACACCCAGAATAATGCTTGACCAAATATCTAGGCCTAGTCTGGTTGACACACAATATTAGCCATCACAAATGATAATTTGCATTTGTATAACTTGTAACTTTTCAAAGAACATTCACATATTTTCTTATGTTGTCTTTATAATCACTGTGTATGTTGAAAAAGTGGGTATTAAACCTTGGGGAAACTGAGTTTCTGAGAGGATGGCTGACACTATAATCCAATTCTCCAAATTACTAACTCTGTCTATTAGTTCAAACTCTACTTCCAATGAAGAGTGGAATGTTTGGACAATGCTATGGTTTGAATGTATCCCCCTAAAGTTCATGCATTGGAAACTTAATTCCTCTGCCTTCATGAATGGATTAATGTTGTTATCATGAAAGTGGGTTCATTATCTCAGGAGTGGCTTTGTTATAAAAGCAAAGTCTCTCTGACTCTTTTGACCTCTTGCTATGCGATATCCTCCACCATGTTATGATGTAGCAAGAATGCTCTCACCAGATGCCTGCAAGGCTTGGCATCTTAGACTTCCCAGCCTTCAGAACTCTGAGCTAAATAAATTTCTTTATAAATTACCCAGTCTATGGCATTCTGTTATTGCAACAGAAAACAGACTAAGACATAGTCTTGTGGAAATCATAGAGACCCAAGTGATTTGAATGGAAACTGAAGAAGACACTTGCTAAATAACCCCACAGGTTCTCATAACCTGTACATTCTAGCATAGTTTCTCTTGTGTTTTTCTGCCCATTTGTGGGAATAAATGAGTGGCTTCAAAGTGTTGTTTTATGGTTACCTGAGTGATATAAAGGACACCTGGTGCTCAACTGCAGAGAAGCAGAGTGGGAAATGCATATGAAGAAATCTTGTGGGGGAAAAAAAGAGAATAAAACAGAAGATAGCTTTATTATCTCAAGTAGTTTTTAAGTGGCTTTATTCTACCAAAAATCAACAGAAAATTTATGAAGAGTTGGAAATGACAAATGGAATAAATAAATGTATCTTTTCTGAGCAGCTCAAAATACTCAATCTGTTTGATCAGTATTTTAATTCTCAGCCGGGTTTGGTGGCTCACACCTGTAATCCCAGCACCCTGGGAGGCCAAGGTGGGAGGATTGCTTGAGGCCAGGAGTTCGAGACCAGCCTGGCCAACATGGTGAAATCCCATCTCTATGAAAAATACAAAAAAAAAAAAAAAATTATTCAGATGTGGTGGCATGCTTCTGTAATCCCAGTCACTCAGTCACTTGAACCTGGAAAGTGGAGGTTGCAGTGAGTCAAGATCATGCCACTGCACTCCAGCCTGGGTGACAGAGTAAGACTGTCTTAAAAAATATGTATATTTTAATTCTCAAATCTCTACCTGCCCACTCTTAATTCCAACTTGTGCACATTTGTAAAGGCTCATCCTGTTCCTAATCCTAAACATAGTGGTGAATGTCAATGAGAGCATGCACAAGGGGGAAGAATCTCCCAGAAATAGACTTGTAAGTGTTAACACAGGAAGTTATCTTTTCAGGATAAAAATTTTTTTAAATGTACACAGAATTGTGACATTCTGCCTTATAGATTCCGGTCAATGTAAGTATCTTCTCTAGTCTGAGTAGTCTTCTTGGATTGGATTGTTTAGCTTAGTAAGTTAAACATTAAAAGAGTTGTGCAGTGTGATGTGCAATTTTGGTTCAGTTACTTGGCCTGTCTAAACCTTCATCTCTTCATCTATAAAGTGGAGAAAATAAAAGTTCCTACCTCCTAGCATTTGTTTTGTGCTTAGCGCAATTCTGGCAAATAGGGAGTAATCAATAAGTATTAGCTGTTATTATTTAAGGTATAACATATGATATTACAGTGGAAAGTTGCATGCTGTCCTGGAAAGGGCACTGAATTGGGTATAAGGGTTCCTGGATTCTAGTCCTGATTCTGCCACTAAATAAACATAATGGCCTTGGGTAAATGACAAAACCTCTCTAGAACTTAGTTTATTCACTTGTTAAAAATGTGGACATACGAGCCCTTCCAAAGTTAAATATCATTCCACGACAATTCCATAACTCCCTTATTACTGAAAAGTCCACTCTATCTGACTTCTACTACTCCAAACGTCAGGAAACAGAAATGTTTTCCCATAAATTATTAGATTAAATGCCCATGAGGTTATCAGAGGAAAATACAGGCTCCTCACCAGTACTGTAGCACATTTCTCCCCATAGCAATAGTCTGTTGTGAGGGGTAAAGTACAACAGGAGCCCTGGAATAACCTGTTGGAGAAGGTTGGCACAGCCTGTATGTCATTAGCATGCCCAATGAGGCTGTCAAGGCCACACCTTATTGTCAACATTTCAGTGCCTCTACTCTTTGCATTTGGAACACATGGGAGTGCTTCAGGGATGTCCACATGATAGTTCTTTGATGACTGTGTCTAGAACAATTAAAATATCTGCACAGATCTTGCCTTTGGTTTTGTGTGTGTGTACCATTACTGAAGCTTTGTTTCTGGGGGAAAAAAAGTTGCCTCTGGAGGCTGGAAGCCTGTCTATTTCCTATGACTACAATCTGAGATTGAAAAGCTATGTGGTGAATTGGTCTTCACTGATTTTGCGGTGGGGGGGTATTAAAAGCACTTCCTGCCCTGAAATTAGATCTCTGAATCTGTCATGGAAAAGACTTAGTAACACTTCACAGAAGCTCACTTCCAGAGTTTCCTTTCTCTTGAGGGAAAAACAAAAAAACAAATTAAACAGAAAGAAATTTGTTAGAAAACATCTTGATTAGGCCAGGCGCAGTGGCTCATGCCTGTAATCCCAGCACTTTGGGACGCCGAGGCGGGTGGATCATGAGGTCAGGAGTTCAAGACTAGCCTGACCAATATGGTGAAACCCCGTCTCCACTAAAAATACAAAATTAGCCAGGTGTGGTGGTGTGCGCCAGTAGTCCCAGCTACTCCAGAGGCTGAGGCAGGAGAATCGCTTCAACCCGGGAGGCAGAGGTTGGAGTGAGCCAAGATTGTGCCACTGCACTCCACCCTTGGCGATAGAGCGAGACTCTGTCTCAAAAATATATATATGTATTGATTAATGTGCTGTTTCCAGAGAATGAAACTCCCTAAATAGCCTTCAATTTGAGAGCTGGTCAGTTCCATTGAGAGCTGAGTATGTTAGGGCATCTAAGGGATGCCTAAAAGGTCAAGTGTGCGGAAGAATCCAGGGAGCACCCAAGTGGTCAAAGGCCAAGTTATATTGACAGTGATGAACAATGACATCATCTTCTATATGGGCTGGACAAATCATTCCATTAGTATGAACACAAAGAACTCTGGGATAGACCCTAGCAGAAGTCTAACAAGGTAGTTAACAGAAGATAGTCACTACATTCATGGTAGAAGGTAGTTAATGCATTCATACACTCCTTACCAAGCACCAGGGAAGCTCAGACAGAAGCCCATGTGTTGTTTCATGCCTAGCTTTTTGGGATATGTGGCCTTCAATTGGGTCAACATGTGCTGAGGGTCGATCCTCAGCTTTTAGGATGCAGAAATTAGATTGGATCACTGCCTCCTCTTCCAGGATGATGAGGTTCTGGGGAGATAATTCTCACTAATCAAACTCATAATAAATGGATTTTAAACACGCGTGGCCAATTTAGTGATTTACACTGGAGATAACCTTCTATTGACCTCTATACAGCAGTGACTCCAAGATGAGATTTCATCAACTAATTTAACTTCCAAAATGATTTGGGGGAGTAATTTAATAATGATTCACACTCTTCGAGCACTTACTGTGTGACAGGGACTTTGAGACATTTTTCACATGATTTATCTTATTTAAACTTCATGATAATCCTGTGACATATTATAAAGCACCATTTTATCTCCTCATTGTAGATGAGGAAAATAAGTCTCAGACAGAGGAAGTAATCTACAGGTGGTAAATGACAAATCTGTATGACTCTGAAGTCATAAAATGTCATAATAATAATAGAAGACACAGCTCCTTCCTCAATTAACTGGGAAGAGTATGGGAGGGAATGAGGAAGGAGGTCTATAAGCAGAAAACGTAGCTTGTCTCCCACTGCCTATGACTCAGCTGCAGCTGTGACTCATAGAGGACTGAAGGTCACTCAGCAAGCTGGAAATGACCCTGGACTTTAGTATTAGAGCCAACGCATGAGTGCTGTAGCTCTGGTTGTTATCCCCAACTGACCTCTCTCACTACCACTCCCCCAGAGTTATACATTCTTCAGTCCTGCACTCCTACCTTCTCTCAGACAAACGTGATCAAAGGTAACGAATAAGCCACCTGGATGTGCTGTTTGGGGAATGGGGAGGTCAGAGGTGGGTTCTGAGACAGCGAGGATGTTGACAAGAAAGCAATTTTCAGGGCTAAGGAGTTGAGCAGCATCCCAGACTGGTCTTCTGGCATTTGCATGATTGGTGAGAATGGGGACCCTGACCCTTGTGATAGGACTGATGCGGATCAGGCGACAGGCTTTCCTCACACAGGATGCTGAGAAAAGAGAATCCATCTCTCTCTCCTTCAATGTGTGACCCAGGCTGGAAACAATTTTTTTCTAAGTCAACCCTCGTTCTCTTCAGCAGATGCAAAAGAAAACAGTTGCCTTGTATAATGCTCTGCAATTCCCACATTAAATGAAACTGGGTTGATTAATCTATTTGCATCCGGTTTGCAGAGGGGTTGCTGAGATAAAAGAGCCTAACGGTGGGTATTCATTCCCAGCAGTCTCTGTATTAAGCACCAGTTTTTTTATCTGCAACTTGTAGGCATAATGGGAACTTACAGTGGTTGGAATAGGTTGTGGGATAGGGAAGAATGAGGACTGAAAGGAATGTGTCTCTCGGATAGCTTAGCCTTCCTAATGTTGGCAAACCTTCAGGTTCCCAAGCCTAGGTTTTTTTGTAACTGCCAGCAAGCCCATCCTGGTCATCCTGTTTTCTTCTCCTCATATCGCTTTACTCCCAAGTCCAGCTGGCTATAGGGGGATAACAGTAGGCCTCCCCGCTGACCCTTCTCCCCCATCAAAAAGAGGCCTGCCCACTCTTACCAGATTAACAGGAACAGCAGGGATCATCTAGACTGGGTAGTGCCAGACTTCTAACTCAAACCTTAAGCGTTCTGTTTTCTCAGGTTTTTTTTTTTTTTTTTTCCTTCTTTAATGCATTCCCCCACCACCTCCCATCTTGAAAACATAGGAACAACATGTTTCTGTTAAGCTGTCTGTTTTCTTAGGTTTTGTTTTTTTCATTCTTTAATGCACTTCCCCACCACTTCCCATCCTGAAAACATAGGCACACACTTTGTCTCTCACCCCAGGTGAAGGCC